>NC_090077.1:2483003-2493003 GCF_038355195.1 Osmerus mordax | reverse complement strand
CGATAGGTGGGATGGCAGCAGCCCTCTGTTTGAGCTGCTTCAGGTCCAGGGGCTTCTGCAGCGGGGAGGAAATGACTCCATCATGAGCATAGTTGAGCAGGCTGGGTCTGGGAGATGTCATCCTGCAGAGAGAGAGAGAGAGAGAGAGAGAGAGAGAGAGAGAGAGAGAGACAGAGACGGAGAGAGAGAGAGCGATAGAGAGAGAGAGAGAGAGAGAGAGAGAGAGAAGGGGAGGGAGGGAGGGAGAGAGAGACAGAGAGGGGGGGGAGGAGGATAGATTAAAAAGAAGAAGAGAGAGAGAGAGAAGGAAAGAGAAAGGTAACTAGAACACAGAGTTCTCCGTTCGGTGTCCTGCCAATGGATGGACCACACATTCCTTAATATGACCACCGCCAGGCTCCTCTTATTTACTCTCCCCATAAACACAGACTGACCCTGGGCACAAGCACACACTAGGAAAACACAGAGAGCAGAGGTTCTGATTGGGTTTCCATCCCTCTATCTTAACCACCCTTCCCCCACTCTCAGACGACGCTCACACACACACACACACACACACACACAGCACATGCAGAAGAGATACAGGCACACACACAGACAGACACACACACACACACAGGCACGCACACACTCTCTGTTTGCTTTGGCAGAGAGGGAAACATTTCCCCAAGCCCTGCCAATACATGCTGTCTGCTGTCATGGAAAAAACTGAACAAATACCCAGCGAGCCCATCACCACTCCCCCAAGCCGTCAGCCCTGCAGTGACACACACACACACACACACACACACACACACACACACACACACACACACAAACACACACTGGGTCTGCAACCACCTGCACACGCACACACATTCAGGAGACACAAAAGGCAGTTGCTGTCGTAGTTGTGAATGCCATTGTGTTTCCCCTCATGGACAAATGACTTGCCATATAAGGGCAACCCTGATGGGCGTTAGCCCTCCTTCAGTCCTCCTCAGAGAGCCGGGATCCAAATGTAGGGCACTCTGGGACTCCACGAGACGGCCCACTGCAGCCAGCTTACTTCCACCTCTTAGCTCTGTCAATCCTCCCTGCTCACCCTCTCCTGAACCCCCTCCCCCCCCTCCCCTGGCCCCCTGCCCTCCTCCCCCTCACTCTCTCCTGGGGCCCCAAGTCCCCCCCCCCTCTCTCCAGCCCCTAGTCCCCCTCCCCCTCACCTGTTCTTCTCCGTGGCGTCCGACTCCTCCACCTCGTCGGCGCTGCAGGTGGCGCTGGAGTCGCTGTCCCCGTTGGAGCCCGTCTTGGGCCCGTGCTCCCTCTTGGAGCTCTTCCCGGAGCTCTTGCCCTCCTCGGCGGCGGCCTCGCCGGGCGGCTCCTTGCGCCCCTCGCACGCCTCCGTCTTCACCTCCTGCTTGATGACGGCGCCGTCCGCGTCCGCCCCCCCGGCGGGCTTGTCCTCGTCCCCTCCCTGGGCCGTGTCGGAGGACGAGGCCCCCCTTGTCCCCGCTGCCGGAGGCCCCCTTGGCGCGGCCGGGGCCCCCCTCCTCCTTGGCCTTGCTGTCCTCGGACGAGCGCGGCGAGGGCAGGCTCTCGGTGTCCGAGCTGTTGTTGGCTGCTCCTGGAAGGAAGAGAGAGCACGAGAAGAGAGAGAGAGACAGAGAGGGAGAGAGAAAGAGAGAGAGGGGGGGGGGGCAGCACAGATCAGATGAGTTACTGTGGCTCGCTGGGACAGTATCGCACATCATGTTACGTCCTCTTGTCCTGTTTAGCTTCTCTGTAACCCCCCTCCGCCCCTCCACCTCGCTCTCTGGTAACCAGATTTATCAAAGTGCCACTTTTCCACCTAATCAGGTTTCACCGTACAATAGGGAAGAACACAAAACCAACTGTGATGATGGAGCAAACCCCCCCAGGGAAGCTCGGTGCCATTGTGGAAACGGAGACTCTGGAGGAACATCAACAAACTCCAGCAGGATTCTCAGGCTTCTATTGTGTGTGTCACTGTGGAACATGACTCTACACTAACACTGGAGACAGCTAAACAGCCTTCCCATGTTAATGACGTTTGGCCGCCCAAACTTTTCACACCTCGCAACAGGTAATGTACTGCTAACAGCAAGGAGCATGTTACAAAGACACATGTCAAAGCGTTTGAACAATTGGGAGTTTTGAGAGAGAATGTGCAACATATTTGAAACTAAATAACGGAAGATTTCAATTGGAATAAATATCCAGACTGCATTGAAAGCAGCTAATTCATAAGTTCATAACAGATTCTCCGTACGGCAACCAGTTCTTTGTACTGAGTCACACTGAATTCCTGCAATTTCATTCCACAAAAAACATCATCAATCTCCACATGAGCAGTGTGTAGCATGTAGTCTGGGGACGCTTAAGAAGAGTGATGTTTGTGTGTGTGTGTGTGTCTGTATGTATCTCTGTGTATGTGTGTGTGTGTCTCTCTGTGTGTCTCTCTCTCTCTCTTTCTGTGTGTGTGTTTGTCTCTGTATGTCTCTCTGTGTATGTGTGTGTGTGTGTCTCTCTGTGTGTCTCTCTCTCTTTCTGTGTGTGTGTTTGTCTCTGTGTGTCTCTCTGTGTATGTGTGTGTCTCTCTCTCTTGTGTGTCTCTCTCTCTTTCTGTGTGTGTGTGTGTGTGTGTGTCTCTGTGTGTCTCTCTGTGCATGTGTGTGTGTGTGTGTCTCACTCTCTGTGTGTCTCTCTCTCTCTGTGTCTCTGTGTGTGTCTCTGTGTCTCTGTGTGTGTGTGTGTGTGTGTGTGTGCAGGGCCTCCCTACCCTCTCCATCCTCGGGGCCTCCTCCTCGTTGCCGCTGGCCCCGGAGCCCTCCATCTCCTCCTCCTCGGCCGCAGACGGAGCGCTGGCCTCCTCGCTCTGCAGGGCTTTGCCCTTGCGCCGCGCCTTACGCTCTTTCTCCTAGGGCAAAACAAACACCCTAAGTACTGCAGGCTGGCCACGGACCTCAGGGAGGACAGCATGTGTGAGCACGTTTGATGTGCTCCGAGGGGATCTCGGGATGCGGGTGGCGACGGCAGGAGGACCGGAAGGCGATACTCACCGACTTCAATTTATGCTGCTGCAGAATCTCGTCCAGTTTCTGTCTCTTCTTGTAGTTGAAGTAGAAGTTCTTGCACTGGGACACCGTTTTGGAGCCCACCATCTTGGCGATGGCAGACCAATTCCTACCATACTGGAGAAGGCCTGGTGGTGAGAGAGAGAGGAGGAGAGAGAGAGACGGAAAGGGAAAGAGAGAAGAAGAGAGAGAGAGGTTAAAAGGCGCTGTGAGCAGAACAAGCACGTCTCGGGTGGGTTTTTCCACAGGAATCGCCATCTGTCAATACACATCTATATGACAGGGTGTGCACCCAGCTCCGCAGTTCTGTTGAAACGCAGTTACTACCCCTCCACAACACCAGCGCTCTGGTTTCCCTGCAGCGCTAGGGCGCAGGGCCAGGGGGGGGGGGGGGGGGGGGGCCTCTCTGGCCTGTCACTCCAGCTTATGACATCCACCGACTCTCACCACTGGGGTCACTCTGTGTCATATTCTATCCCAACTTTGATGTGACCCAGTTCTGGGAAGCGCCGGTCCTTTCACCCAGTGAGCCACATGATAGGGCCCTTACACAAGAGTCTGGACGCTCCGCTGAGCCGACGCTGGGATAGATCAACCTGTCACGGGACACACACCGCCACCGTGTGTGCGTGCCTGCGTGTGTGTGTGAGAGAGGGAGAGAAATCTCTGTGAGAGAGAGAGAAACAGAGAGAGGGGCGGGGGGGGGGGAGTTGGGGAGTGACGGAGAAAGGGAGTAGGAGGGAGACAGAGAAAAAGAGAAAGAGGGGAAAAAAAGAGAGAGAAAAAATGACAGAGAGAGGGGAGAGTGTTTGAGCGTTTCCCCCCCAGAGTCTCCAGTCCAGCTCAGCTCATTAACAGCCAGCGCTGTGAGGAGCTCACGACGCCCCCCTCGCCTCCCCCTCGCCTCCCCCTCGCCTCCCCCTCGCCTCCCCCTCGCCTCCCCCTCGCCTCCCCCTCGCCTCCCCCTCGCCTCCCCCTCGCCTCCTGTGCCGGCCTCACCGCCCCTGGCAACCAGACGCATGCTCCTGGGAACTCGGGTTATCAGCGAGCGTGGAGCCCAGCCCTTCCGGGACCACCCTGGACACAGGTTCACCCCCCCCCCCCACACATCTCATCCCCTTACAGGGAACGGGGGAACGACGGGGGCGGTGACACAGCTCCGGGAAAGCTCATGAGCTCCCATCTCGGACCGCCCGGCACATTAAAAATAGAATCCATTCCGCTGAAGAACGACATATGCGACACATACTTCATCTGCCGTCCGAGGAGCCAGGGCCGTGAGAGAGACCGAGGGGTCGTGTCATCTCTGCTTCCCGGCCCCCTAAACACACAAACGCACACCTCCCCAGCCCCCTGGGGCTCTCAGGGGCTGCTGATGTAATGCAACCTGCCCAAGTGTTTAAAGCAGGCCGTGTGTTTGCACTTGAAATATTCATACGAGGCACGGCAGGCAAGGAACACCTCTCACAGAGAGAGAGAGAGAGAGGGGGGGGGGGGGGGGGGGCAGGAGGCCTGACAAGAGGAGCACGTGACCAACACCTATTAACCTTTAACAGCCTTGGGGAGGGGGGGGGGGAGGGAGGGAGTTGCATAGCACACAAGTCCAGCCAGGCACATTGCAATAACAGTCACGCCAACATACAATAAAACCCAACTAGACACACTTCCCTGTACCTGATGACCCTGAAGCAATAACACCGCTATTCATTCACCGCCAGTCAAGGGTCACTCTGTTACGACAGAAAAAAAAAACACAAAAAAAAAACTAGATCCAGGCCCATTCAGGTGAACAGGAGCACACAGGAACAATCCCCAGCCTCAGGTGCCCAGCCTGGGGAGCCCTCACCCAATCAGCTGCTCCTCTGACCGAGCAGGTGGTAACCGCAGCGCCCAATCAGGAGCCTCCAATTCCGCTAGCCCCTCCCCCCCAACCCCCACCCCCGCTGAACCAATCAACACCTGGCCGGGGCCCGAGTGAGAGTGGCTGCTTTGTCCTCACGTGCCTGTCACTCGCGGCCGTCACCTCCCGCAGCGGGCGTGTCACGCTGCCTTCATGGACGGAGGAGATCTCTCCGGAGAGAGACGTAAGCGGGAGCTGTCCAGACCCGGCGAGTCGATCCAGAAAGGGCCGGGGAAGATAAACAAGACGAGCTCAGCCTCCGCACCCCTCCTCCTCCTGCTCCGATATTTGAGCCGGTGTCAGGTTGACCTGCTCCAAGCAGCACATGCTCCTTGCTCTCCCCGCTCTCTCTCCCTCTCTCTTTCCCTCTCTCTCTCCCTCTCTCTTTCCCCCTCTCCTCCTCTCTCCCCGTCTCTCCCTCCTTTTCCGTGAGGGCGAGTCTTCTCCTCTGAGCTCTGTCTTTCCCCGATGGCGGCCGGCTGAGAGGACTTTCACAGGAAAGTGGGACTGTTGGGCGGCGCTACGTGCTCGAGCCTCTCTCTCCCTCATCTGATCTCTCCTCTATCTCTCTCTCTTTTTTTCCCTCTCCCTCCCTCCGTCCGTCCCTCCCCCTCCCCAGCTCTCACTCTGCCAGCAGGCAGGGCTACACACACACACACACTCTCTCGCTCTCTCTCTCGCTCTGTCTGTCTCTCGCTAATACTCACAAGGACGCACACACACAGCCCGTTTGAGGGTAAACAGAGAGGAGAGAGAGGGGAGGGGGCGAGCCAGCAACACACAGAGACAGAGAATGAGAGCAAGTAAGAGAGAACGACCCAGCAACAGGGACAATGAGAGAACGAGAGAGAGAGACAGACAGAGCGAGAGAGAGAGAGAACGAGAGAGAGAGAGAGGAAAGGAGTTGATGTTGATACCATGAGAAAGCATAAAGGCTTTCACATTTTTCCTGACTGACCTGCTTTTCATCTTGAATGTGACCCCTCTCCAGTCTCTAACAACACGGAGAGAGGGCAAGAGAGAGAAAAGAAGAGGGGGGGGTGGGGGGTGGAGAAGAGGGACGCATGCCAAATCCTTCCACAGCTCATGCCAACCTGGGCCTACGCCATCTCCTCTCAACACACTGACAGGGTGCCCAAAGGAGGGGAGGAGGAGGGGAGTCCTCCAAAGCCCTGGGCCAGATCCTCTCCTACTTTCCTCCCTGTCTCTTTAAATGAGCTCGCACTGTACGTTTGGCGGGGCCCTGAGGTGATTACCCAGCTGCCTGTACCCAGGCAAAGCCCAGCAGATTACAGACCCTTACGTAAACAAGAGCCAAGGAGCACCGAGACCTTCCAGGCTTCGCTGATCGCTCGTGCTAGTCCTGCTCAGTGGGAGCCCCGCCCGCCTTCGCGACCCACGCGCCGTCTCGCGGTAACGCGCGCACGCTGGAAGTGCACGCGCGCACCCTCAGAGTTTCCGCACGCACTCTCGCACCAGCGCGCACACTCGCAGTAGCGCACGAGCACCCACAACTTCCTCACACAAGCGCAAGGGAGGGAGGTGGGGGTGCATTGGAGTGGGGTGAGAGAGAGAGAGAGAGAGAGAGAGAGAGAGAGAGAGAGAGAGAGGGAGGGAGGGAGGAGGGAGGGAGGGAGGGAGAGAGTGTGAGCGTGAGAGAGGGAGAGGAGAGACAGCCTTTGCAGAGCTGGGCCATCCCTTGTTGGACGTGTGTGTGTATGTCTGAGCAGAGCAGAGCAGGGGTGATCCCTTGGAGTAGACAGAGCCATGCCCGCCCTGGACGAGTTGTGCCTCTGCCTAGAACGCTGCAGCATGCCAGGTGCTGCATATTCAACCATAGGGATCTTCTTAGCCCAGCAGAGTTAAACACATTAGCATAGGGACATGACATAAGCCTCTTACGGGTACATGCAAGACATACACGGGTCGGCGTTCTGGACGTGTGCACCGTGGCCACGGCATTTAAGGCAAGCAGGGGGGAGGGGTAGGCTAGTTTGGGCTGTGTGTGTGTGTGTGTGTTTGTGTGTTTAGATGAGCCAGTGAGTCTAGCGTGTAGGGCTAACAGGGAACCCCTTTTGGCAGGCAGGGGTATCACCGTGGTTACTGGCTCATGAGAAAGGGTGGCTACAGCTATGCAGGCGGGGGCGGGGTGGGGGGGTGGGGGTCTGACCCATCCCCCGCCCCTCCCCCCCTCCTCTCTGTGGCTGGGGGCAGACATTAACCGGGATTAACTACGCAGGTCCATGTTCAAGGGCCAGCACCAGCCATCAACACAACCCCCCTCCCAGCCTGACCACTGGGGGAGGAACGGGCCAGGAGACGGAGGTTCAAAGCCCTCTGGCAGGCCAGCCCTCTCCTCCTCCCTCCGGCTGGTAAAAACACTGGGCTCTGCCCTGCTAGCGTGGATCACCAGGAGGCCCGGGGAGATTAGCTAGACGCAGAACCGAGAGTCTCTCTCTCTCACACACACACACACACACACACACACAGCCTTTTACGATGTGTCATGAAAAACTGTCCGCAGAACAAATTGACTCAAAGTGAAACTGTGATTGGTCGTGGGCAGCACGCTAGGTAGCAGTGTGTTCACAGTAAGATCTACAATTTCACACATGCGAGTACTACAACCGCCAACATGCAGACAGAGTTCACATGAGGGCATCTGAGGGCAACAGTGACTCTGGGCTCAGTTCTGACTACAACAAGCTGTGCCCTCACTACAGACAGACACATCCTCGTCAATTTGCATTAATCCCCCGGACACCAATCCCTAATCCAGAGCCCCGCACGCAGCCATGGGAGAGTCCTGTCCAGAGGGGGAGGGGTCACAGCTGGAGCCCCCCCCCCCCCCCCCAGGGGGTGGAGGTCATTCAATCATTGACTTGAGAGGTCAGCAGGGCACTGTGAAACGCAGCAGCCCTCAGCAAACAGGCAGAGTCCCGGCCACCTATAGGCAGGCGGGAAGGACCCCAGGGTAATCTTCAGACTGAGGCCATAAACAGGCTTGTTAATGACGGAGGTGGTCGGCGTGGCTGATAATGCAGACAGAAGGGTTTTTACACAGGCGTAAAGGTAGCTGTCTAGCTGTCTAGCTGTCTGCCGACAGACAGAGAGTCAGGTAGGAAGACACACAGGCGGATAGACAGACAGTAAGTCAGACAGCAGTGAGTCAGACAGACAGCAGGAAGAGACAGGCAGACAGAAACAGACAGGCAGTGAGTCAGACAGACAGGCAGTGAGTCAGACAGACAGACAGACAGACAGGAAGACGGGGGCCAGCACATGGCTGCACACCAGAGAACAGGAAGTCACGGCCACATGCACATGTCACCTCTTTCTAGAAAACACAGCAGAGTTTACAGGCTGGAATCTTTCTATGAAACAAAATCGACGGCGGCTGCATTTTTGCAACCTTTTTTTTATGTTTTCGATCCAAAAAAACAACGTATTTGCAAACTTCCCGCCCCCCCCTTTTCTCTCGTTACCTTTTTTGGCAGTTTCCATCTCATCCTCAGTCCAGCGTGAGCTCTCATTCATCTCCAGATTGGCTGAAAGAAGAAAAAAAGGAGAAGCACCACGTTAGGGAGGGCAGTACCGGGTCGAGCGACACAGGCAGAGACAGAGAGAGAGAGAGGGAGAGAGCGAGAGAGAGGGAGAGTGAGAGAGCGAGAGGGAGAGAGCGCGTGCTGTGAGCGCCCGCGAGAGATAGTCAGAGACAAGAGTGCACGAGAGGGAACTAACACAGAGGGGGAGGGAGAGAGGGAGGGAAACAGAAAACAGAGAAAGGAGAGAGAGAAGAGAGGAGAGAGAGAGAGAGATAGAGAGAGAGAGAGAGAGAGAGAGAGAGTGGGTAGGAGGGCAGGGCTGCCTGCACTGCCATGCTCAGGAGGCGTACACACACACACACAGCCCGTCGTCAGGGGCTGTTTGTTTTACAAGTAGGAAGCAGGAAGCCCGGAGAAAGTGGGTTAATGATTCTAGACATAACGACGGGCTGTTCTCCCAGGGTACACTAGAGGCCTGTGTGGCGCTCTGCCCCGGGCCTGGGCAGCCCGGCCCGCCAGAGGACAGGAGAGGTGAGTCGTCCTCTGGTGGGCCGTGAAGGGCACAGCGGGCCAGGCCGGGGGGAGCAGGAGGAGCAGGAGGAGAGCTGAAAGCCCCTCAGGCCCTGAGCCACCTGGGGATTCCCTGCGACCGGGGCTCACGGCTGCAGCAGGAGTGGGAGGAACCGCAGCACGCACACACACACACTCAAGAAGTGCTGAAACATCAAAATCCCTTCCACACCCTGCAGCTGGTGCGTGTGTGTGGGTGGGTGTGTTTGTGTGGCTGACTTGTCACTGCAAAGCAAATACAGAACCGGGCCATTGCTGACTTATTGCAAATCTTGCCGTTAAATATGACCGTTTTTGACTGTGGTAGGATAGCATTGGGATGGTAATTCTACTTTTTACATTCTTGAACTTCTTGAATTTCATATAAAAATGAGGTAGAGATCACAACCTGTAGAATAGCAGAGCAAGAAAAGTAATCCCCCTCAAAAAAGTATTATTATAAAGGAGAGATGTAAATCTAAATGAGGGCTTTTAGACACTGAATGCTGCAAGTGTCTCCAGACATGTGAGTTTGGCGCGAGGGCCTGTCGTGACTGTGGGACAGAGTGTAACAGCGCACCCTGGTGGTGTGGTAGGACAGCACAGCTCGGTGTTGCATGGGGAGGTGAGAGTAGCCCTCACAGTAAGCGGGGAGCAGCTGAGATGTAGACAGTCGTGCACAGGGATAAAGACAGTGCTGTGGACAGTTACGTATATAGACGGTGATATAGACGGTGATATAGACAGTGGTGTAGACAGTGGTGTAGACAGTGGTGTAGACAGTGGTGTAGACAGTGGTGTAGACAGTGGTGTAGACAGTGATATAGACTGTGGTGTAGACAGTGATATAGACGGTGATATAGACAGTGGTGTAGACGGTGATATAGACAGTGGTGTAGACAGGGTAGACAGGGTCATAGACGGCGTTCCAG
>NC_090077.1:2392768-2482803 GCF_038355195.1 Osmerus mordax | reverse complement strand
ATACAGACACACAGACAGACAGACAGACAGGAAGACACACAGACAGACACACAGACAGACAGACAGAAAGACACACAGACAGACAGACAGACAGACAGACAGGAAGACACACAGACAGACACACAGACAGACAGAAAGACACACAGACAGACAGACAGACAGACAGACAGACAGACAGACAGAAAGATACACACACATAGACAGACAGACACACACACACACACAGACAAACACACACATACAGACACACACACACACACACAATCGCTGCAGGTGCCTAACTAGGTTTGTGCAGCAGGTGACAGGCAGTGGGCACCTCACTGTGAGAGTGAATCAGAGACAACAGACGTCCCAGTGACGCATGTTGCGTAAGATTCAGATGAGACACAGTCTCTCCACAGGATACCTGCCACAAACCAACCACCTACTTGAGATCATACATCTGAGGTCATCCATGACCTCGGTGGAACGACTAAAAGAAAATACAAATGCTTAATGCCTTTTCTAGGAACAAACCAAACCCCTGACACTAATGACACATTTAATCGTGTCTGTTCGTCGTTCCAATTTCGGACTTGAACTCTGCCTTACGTAAGAGCAATCTGCCACCAGATGTGGTAAAGGTGCCCAGGGACGGGGCCCGCTCCCGGGCATGTGAGCGTGACGCCCCCCCCCTGGACAGGGCTCAGCCCGGCATGAACGGCAGAAACATCCTCCTGACGGCTGGCCCGGCGCTTGGCTGGACTGTGTGTGAACGTTTTAGTGAGCGGCCACACTCATCCGGAGGTGTGAAGGATGACCCCTCGGTGCCCACCAGCCCTCCCCCCCCCCACACCCTCCACACACTACCACACCCCTGGTTGTCACCCTCATCCCCACGCCCAGCCCCCTCCTCCTCCTCCTCCTCCTCCTCCTCCCCTCCCGGGGCTGGAGCTGATCGACAGGCAGCCCGGCCTCAATCCCGTCTAACCTGCGGAGCGTTTCAGGAGAGAAAACCAGGCCTGGCGTGGCGCCACCTTGGGTGAGCGAGCGACAGGACGTGTCCCGCGCACATGAAGGCGTCGCAGAGTGCAGCTCCTCTGCTGCCCCGCGGCACCGCCGCCTCAACGCTCTCTGCTTCTGCAGGAGACAGATACTGTCTCTCCAGTCTGGCTGGAATTAAGATGCACATGTGATGGATGGGGGAGAGGGGAAAATAAAAGAGAGAGACACAGACACAGAGAGACACAGACAGAGAGAGAGAGATATAGAGACAGAAAGAGATAGAGAGAGAGAGAGAGAGAGAGAGAGAGAGAGAGAGAGAGAGAGAGAGAGAGGAGAGAGAGAGAGAGAGAGAGAGAGAGACAGACAGACAGACAGACAGAGACGGAGTGAGAGAGAGAGAGAGAGAGAGAGAGAGAGAGAGAGAGAGAGAGAGAGAGAGAGAGAGAGAGAGAGAGAGAGAGAGAGAGAGAATTACAGAACAATGGCTTAATTTAGACTTGTGGGTAAAAAGTGAAGTGACGGCAAGACACAGATGAAAGGCATCACCCTCCCGTCCCTGGAGAGCCGGGAGAAACGCTCTGCTCTTCAGAAGACTGCACTGTATAACGTGTGTGTGTGTGTGTGTGTGTGTGTAGGACAACACGTCTAATAACTGGGTTAAAGAGAGGACCTTCATCCTGTCTGTCTCCAGCCCTCCCTCCCTCTTCCTGTTTCTCTCTGTCTCGTACTCCTCCCCTCCCTCCTCCCTTCCCCTTCTCCCTCTCCCCCTCCCTCCACGCCTCCCTCTCTCTGCCCTTTGCCTCGCGTCGCTCCCCTCCTCCTCCACTTGCATTGCTCACTCTTTCCATACAGCGATTGCATCTGACAGTGCTTATATAATGGGTTTACAGCCCTCTATGCTCCGAGAGGGAATTACTGGCGTTCATGAATATTTCCCTGCGAGCTCACAGTCGCTGTGTCTGTGTGTGTGTGTTTTCTTTGCCGACTCCCTGTATTGGTGTATCTGTTTGCCATTCGCCGGCGCGCCGCCTCCCAGAGCAGGAGGAAGAGCTGTGCAGCATGGCAGGAACATCTTCCCATCAGCAGCTCTACACTGGGAAACAGCTCTCTCTCTTTCTCTCTCTCTCTTTCTCTCCATCCCTCTCTCTCTCTCTCTCTCTCCATCCATCTCTCCCTCTCTCTCTCTCTCTGACGGTTTCATCCTCACCATCCTTTGAAATCTAGGTCAGCTCCATTATTTATTAATTGCTGTTTCACAACTGCTTCGTACTCCCACTGTTTCATCTTGTGTTGCTTGCTTCTAAAACACACACACACACACGCACAAGAATCCCCTTCCTCATGGTGTGGGGATGTGGTCTAATAATACCCTGCCTTGCCCAGGGGAAACTCAGCCACTCAGCAAGACACACACACACACACACACACACACACAGAGAGAGAGAGGCAGCGGAGGGTGTGGTCTCTGTCCTTGCTGCTGCCCCCCAGGCTGACAGGGCACACTATCACAGTTAGACAGTGCAGGCTCTCGCCTCTGAGTCAGTGTCTCTGCCTGGCCTCGCGCACACAAACGGACATCTATGACGTTCGTGGACCATCCTTCAGGAGAACGGTCCATAGGTCCTGACACACTGTAAGAGCCAGTGTTTAGAAGAGGTTTTGTATCGAGCACACAAACCTTTTGTACATTTCTGAGGGACCTGAAGTCTATAGACAACTACAATTTTTTTTATAAATTAGATAGATTGTAGTCATCCTATCTTTTGTTTGATATGACCATGGGAAAACGTAATGATCCCTCCAACTGACTTCACAGATGACTGAATGATCATGTCACCAACACAATGACCAATCAAGAGAGGTGTTGTCCAGGACTCCACACAACAAGCATCTTCCCATATGGAAACATCCACCCACCCACCCAGCCAGCCACCCAGCCAGCCAGCCAGCCACCCACCCCAGCCACCCAGCCAGCCAGCCACCCACCCAGCCAGCCAGCCCAGCCAGCCAGCCAGCCAGCCACCCACCCAGCCACCCAGCCAGCCAGCCACCCAGGTCACCTCTGCAGGAGAAAGTCTCTCTACTCAAACCAGCAATTAAAACCCAGGACACAAATCAAAGCAGCCGCCATTTCAGCCAGCAGTTAAACCCTGACCTTTGACACGTTATCACTCCCAGCAAACCTCCACAGTCACTCCCAAATCAAAGTCCCCTAGGAAGCTGCCAATAACCAGCGTGGCGGAGGGGAGGAGGAGAGGAGGGGGAAGGTAAAGACATCAGACCCGAGGGTGTGGGGGTGATGCTCACTGACCTTTGCCATGTCCTCCCCTCCCCCGAGGGGGAGGGGATGGCGGTGTGCAGAGTGCCTTAGGAGGGCTTCGGGGCCCATCTCCAGGCGGGGGCGCTTCATCTCCGCGTACTCCACCTCCGACTGGTTGCCGGGGTCCTGCTGGTAGATGTGCTCGTACCGGATGTGCTGCTCCTGGCCTCTGCATGGGGGGGGGGGGGGGGGGGGGGGGGGGGAGGGGGGGGGGGGAGAGAGCAAGAACAGCAGGACAGGTCAACACGCTGGGCTGGGAGCGTTGGGGCCCCTGGCTACTTCCCCAACACCCCCCCCCCCCCCCCCCCCCCCATACAGTAGAAGGTTCTTCTTCGCACCTCCGCGTGCTGCGACAAGAAGGGGCGAACATTCATCACCAGAGCAGATAGCGCCTGAGAGAAGACTTGACATTTAGACAGGTGTTCCCGCTCAAAGGGCCGGGGTGTGCAGTCTAAACAAGAGCTGAGAGCGACACACTCGATGATTACGTACTGCCGCGTGAATTATTAGGACTACTAGGTTTTTGTGCTCGTCTTAATAAGACGCGTTTAAACCCATCCAAATTTAGCAGGAAGATACAAAACTATAGGCCTAGCTAGGCCCTTCCAATGCTAAATCGAACATCGAGGCCCAGTTTCTCAGACGTGGATTAAGCCTAGTCCTAAAGTAGGAGTAGGATTTACCCACAAAAACAAAGCATAGTCGATTCAAACAGCAACCCAAACCTTTACGTATCAAGACCTAGTTATAAGGGGATATAAAGGATAAATGTTGTAAGTGAGCCTATACATATTAAGAGCTGGAAATGGATGATCTGCCAGCAGACAGGAATGTATCACAGAGGTCAAACACAACCCACAACACAAACAATGCCAAGTCTTGGCAACGCTCATTCACTTCATTGATTACAGTGTAACATAGTTTTGAACTGATACGCTTCGACAGAGAACAAAGTCCTCTTCGCGCTGCGCTGTCCCACCGTCAATAGGCCCACCCTGACACCAAAACAACAGAGTCTGGAAGCCCTCACAGCACCCCCCCTCCCTCTTCTACCCCTCCTCCCACCCCCTCTCTCTCTCTACCCCAGTAGAGTACCCCAGAGCCAGAGCAGCTGTGGGTGGGCTGGAATGCAAACAATTACAGGACCACAGCTATGGATGGGAAAGAGGGGGGGGGGGGGTTGGGGTGTAACGTGATAGGTCATGATCAGCTGCCTGTGAGGCGCTGGACCGAACCACCCCAGGCATCCAGAGAGTCCACCTCAGGGCTCCTATAGAAATATCCTCCCAGATCCAGATCATACAGACCCAGAGGGCCTCACCAGAGGCCAGGGCCTCACCAGAGGCTGGGCGTGCGTAGGGGGGCGTCCAGGCTGAGCGTGAGATCACCTGGGTGAGGGCAGGGTTCCCAGAGCTGGGAACATTTAAGCAGACGCTCTTATCCGGAGCGACTTACAGTAAGTACAGGGACATTCCCCCCCAGTAACAAGTAGGGTGAAGTGCCTTGCCCAAGGACACAGCGTCAATTTGCACGGCCCAGAATCGAACCGGCAACCTTCTTATTGGTAGCCTGATTCCCTAACCGCTCAGCCACCTGACCCCCATGGGAACAGAGCTGGGTGTGAGGACGCCTATCCTCTCCCAGCCCCCGGCGCTGGGGGGGGGGGGGGGCAGTGACATAACTGTAGTGGCTTCTAAGCGAAGAGAAGAGAGCTGGGGGAAACACAACCATAATTGCTGGTCCGGAGCCACAATGGCCGACCGTGTGGTTTAGTTCCGTGCCAGCGTGCCCGGAGCACTGCTCTGCCCTGCTGTTCGCCAGCGGTGGCGGGCGGGGTGTAATTACCGGACACTCTATATGTGACGTGGTGGGAGCCAGTGGAGGTGGGCTAGGTCTAATTACTGAGACCCTGTCTGACGTCCCCTCCCCAGAGGCCGGGGGGGGGGGGGGGGGGCGTGGGGAGCTGACACATGAGCATTATGCAATGCTGAATCTGCATGCGAGGAGAGTCTCGCCTTGACACGGGTGGAGATGAACTGTGGACGTTCTCCTGTGTAATTGCTTAAACAGCGTTGCGAACACCCAGATGGTGTGTGAAGGCCGCCCACCCCAACCTCCTCTCTCTCCCCCCCCTCTCTCTCTCTCTCCCTCTCTCTCTCCCTCTCTCCCCCCCCTCTCTCTCTCCCTCTCTCTCTCTCTCCCTCCCTCTCTCCCTCTCTCTCTCCCTCTCCCTCTCCCTCTCCCCTTCTCTCTCTCGTGTGTACACGAACGCAGTCCGACACGCACATGCAGTCTTCCTCCAATTTACACAGAGACTTGCCACTTACATAATCACATCAGAAAGCTCTCTTATTGGGCTCCCTCCTTCCCCCAAGCTTATGCATGAAACCTAATCTGATCCCTGGGGAAGATGTGTCAGGAGTGGGTTAGGGGAAGAGAGGTGCGGGTCTTGGGGAGAGGGTGCTGGGTAGAGCAGAGGTGGTCTGGTGACACGATACAATAAAAGCTCCATTAGTCGCATGTTGGCTCGGGCCCCGTCGTGAGCAGAGAACCGATCTTGCGTGCCGATGGCGCCGTGTTATCCAGCACTGCGCCGCTCGCCCTGCTTCCAGTGTCTCTCCACCATCCTCTAGAGGAGCCCAGTCGTCCAGGCAGCCGTGAGGGCTGGGGCTGGGGTAGAGAGGGTTGGGGCTGGGGTAGAGAGGGTTGGGGCTGGGGTAGAGAGGGTTGGGGCTGGGGTAGAGAGGGTTGGGGCTGGGGTAGAGAGGGTTGGGGCTGGGGTAGAGAGGGTTGGGGCTGGGGTAGAGAGGGTTGGGGCTGGGGTAGGGAGGGTTGGGGCTGGGGTAGGGAGGGTTGGGGCTGGGGTAGGGAGGGTTGGGGCTGGGGTAGAGAGGGTTGGGGCTGGGGTAGAGAGGGTTGAGGCTGGGGTAGGGAGGGTTGGGGCTGGTGTAGAGAGGGCTAGGAGACTCCCTTCGCTTCCTGCGATGTTACCCGAACCCAACAGGAGGACACAATGAAATCCTGATGGCTAACCAAAAGCACGCCGTGGAAGGGAGTTTTCAGAAGAGAAGTTCTGGAAATCAGTGTGGACTGTCATGCGCTGAGAATGCGCTTTGAGGAGGCACATCAGAGCACGATGCAGAGTCAGCTCGCTGACTGAAAGCAGATGGCTTCAGGTCTGTCGGAGAGAGCTCACACCCTCGGACACCTTCCTGCAGTTTGTCCCACAGTCGCTCCAACTCTCCCCGAACAGAGAGATCACTCCGGCTCAAACTCTCGTCTAACGATCCTGATGCGTCTCTCTCCGTGAGCGTGGCGAGGCAGACACAGAGTGGCAAATATCGCGCCTGAAACCGGCCAAGTACAATCGAATCCAGAGACGTGTGGAATCTCTCGTGCTGATGTGGCGCAGAGGCAGTACATTTACATTTAGCAGACGTTCTTATCCAGAGCGACTTACAGTAAGTACAGGGACATTCCCCTGAGGCAAGTAGGGTGAAGTGTCTTGCCCAAGGGCACCACATCATTTTGCACGGCCGGGAATCGAACCGGCAACCTTCTGATTAATAGCCCGACTCCCTAACCGCTCAGCCATCTAACCCCAAGAAGCCGTAATCCTCTCTGTTAGATCCTAGATCCGTATAGACGCACCAACAACCTTGCGCTGCTAAACCCACGCACGCCACCATATGGCGTCTGCCTACGTGCCCCTGGAGCAATCCGGGCGTTAGCATGACTCACTCAATATCAGGGTGGGCGGTGGAGGGACATGCAGTTCGACATCAGCCCGCCGATTTAAGCCAATGGGACGACAGGGAATCCAAACGGATAGGACACAAGATCCCCGTCGACGAGTTGAGCGAAGGAAGAGAGCGTGGTGGCGGATAGTGAATTTGATAGGGATTAGCTTGACCCCGGTCACCCCTGGCAACAGGGGTCAACGAGGCTAACCGTCTTGTCAGCCGTCGCCATTTTCATCCCGGCCCTGCCTTCCAAGAGCTCCCTGGTATCCAGTTACCGCCTGCCTCTTGAGGAAACAGTCGAAACTCTTGAAATTCATTTCAGTTCACTTTTTACTCCCCCTGCCTTGTTTAACACATGAAAGAATGTTTGCCGTGCCAATCAACTGGCGGGAAAGGAAGGGAAGAAGACTGTGTGCTGGAGCATCCACAGTGTGCCATGCAAAATTCATAGAATTTACATTAATCATTCATAAGCACTCAACCTCAGAGAAAGCATGCCTATATAAATAAAACAGCACTTTGGTAGGTACAAGATCTGCGTCTCCAGGGAGGGACAGTTCATACAAAGCTGTGCCTGTCTCGCTGGCCATGTGCTGAACATGGCAGAGACACATTCCAGCCCTTCATCCCCGAGCGCTGGGACACCGGATGACAAAGGCAGGGCTGAGGAAACCGCCGTTTCTCATTTGAATCAGAGGGGGGGGGGGGTTTGTTTTTTCAGGATGCCAAAATAACACGTTACTAGACTCAAATCCTGTACTCGACCTGTGGTTTCAGGTGACCTGGGGTTAATTAAGTAGCTGCTTAAAGAGAGTAGAGCTGCATGTGTGTGTGTACATGTGTGTGTACGTGTGTGTGTGCACGTGTGTGTGTGTGTGTCTCACCTCTCATTCCCTGGCTGGAACTCTGACAGCAGAGAAGGCCTGCGACGGTGTGGCTGGGCCAGGTGTGAGCTGTAGTCCCTCACATGAGGGTGGTAGTCCACCAGGCCCACCTCCTGAAACACACAGTCACGTTCATGAGCACAGCCGTGCAGCTAAAACACGGCACCAGGCCTCACGTCCTTGAGACACAAATCCAGTGGGTATACCTCCCTCTAAAATACTAAAGTGTTCCATCTGTGATGCACCAATTTTTTTTATTCTATAATATTATGCTTTTCAATACATTGTAATTTTGCCACCGTACCCCCTCCTGAAATTTCTGCTGAACAAACACCGC
The DNA here is from genome assembly GCF_038355195.1 of Osmerus mordax. NCBI lineage: Eukaryota > Metazoa > Chordata > Actinopteri > Osmeriformes > Osmeridae > Osmerus > Osmerus mordax. The sequence continues at coordinate 2,474,535 of NC_090077.1, read as the reverse complement.
AGACTGCAAATATGATGTCCTTATCAGAAACCTAGAAGTATTTCCACACCGCTGAGATGATCTCCCTTTGCCGGGTAGCGCTCTGATAATGGCTAGATCGCACGAGAATGAAATCTGGGCACTGAGGGGCTCTTTCTCTTTACGAAATGCCGGTGCATTGCTAGTATCCACCTACGCCTGGAACCCCCTGGAATGCCTGCAACAGGGAAAACCGACAAAAGACTGAGGTAGCCTCTGCATTGTTTATATAGAAACTCTCAACACAGGACCCAACAAAGGAAGCTTGGACACTAGATGTTACGGGTCAGCTCCCAGGGCCCTGGCAGTACTTCCTTCTCCGATCCACCTTCTCTAGGCCCCTGGATAATTGGGAGAAGAGGGTGGACATAATAGAGGAGCCCTTCCCAGACGACTCCCGACAAAAGGGGCAACATGAACTTTTAACTCGGTCGTCTAACAAAGGTGCAGAGCTGTGTGCACAACACTGTAGCCCAGGAATGTTACTGTCGGAAAAACACTACCGCAGGCCTCTGGGGGGGTCAAGCCCGCTCCGCTGGTGCAGAGTAATGCTCTGTTGACAAAACCTCCCCTGACCTCTGGATGCCTGGGTTACAGCCACGGTTCGAAGCGGTGCTAGCTGGCTTGAAGCGGCGGTATAAATCTCTTTGCACTGACTGACTGGCTGTCCGCTTGGCCCAGGCCCTCGCCGAGGCGGAGCAGCCTTACCGTGTGTGCCCGGGCCAGCTGCAGGGGGAGGGAGGCGGGGTTGGGCAGGTGGCGGGTGTCCACGGCCCTCCGGCCCTGGGGCACCGACTGGGGGTGCGAGGACATGCTGGGGGCGGCCGCTTCCTCTACAGACAGGAAGTGGGTGGGGCTGCAGAGGAAGGAGCGTGCATCATGGGCTGTGTCTCGTAGCCAGCGGCCTGTTGGAGGAAGAGGGAGAAGAAGAAGAAGAAAGCACAGATGAGACTCGGGTCAAAGTCACTTTAAAGCAAGCTCTCTACGAACCAGTTTTATCCGGAGCTGGGCTCGTGTAAGACTATGGTGCGTAGAGCGCTAGACACGGATATCGTATTCGTAGGGGCCAATCAACAGGAACATCTTGCATTGTGTTTGGCAGGGATACAATGCTGCTTTGCATGGGCCAGCTTCACTGCACCAAAGTGTGTGTGTGTGTGTGTGTGTGTGTGTGTGTGTGTGCGTGTGTGTATCCCCCGGATATAATAGTGTCAGCACCTCTCTGTCCCTGCAGCTGTTAGCTTAGCTATCGCTCCCGCTAGAGGAGTCAAGACACCCCGCACCTGCTCAGCCTCGGCCGGATCTTCCTCCCCCCCTCCCCCTCCCATCTCGGATACACACTCACACACACCCTCTGTTCCTCATACAGGCACTCTCCGGACAGCTAACTGGAGCACCTAGCCAGTCTGATAATGAGAGATGCCCAGGGCTTTAACAGGGATCTCCAGGCGCCATAAATAATTCTATGATATGTTGAGACGTGGATGATCTTCCGACGCTAATGAAGTTTGAACTCCAAGGACATTGGACCAAACGGCAGTGTGTGCACTTCTACTAGGAATTAGACTCATATGCATGTTTCAACATGAAGTAGTGGAGGCAGGCCCATCTGGTTTTCCAACACCCCCACAGTCCCCTTGGAATTAGCCGAGGGATGAGATGGCATATCCTTCACACTCGTGAAGAAGTTATTATAAAAAAGCAAGTGGGACTAGAGAGGCCTAATCCTCTTACAGTTTCACACTGATTACAAATTGGTGGTAGAGAATGTATGGTTGAAATGTGAGGAGGAGACTTGGTGTAGAATACAGAAGATGGGAGGAGCCTGTTTGCTGTAAGAGCGGTGCACCAATACCCTCTTATTTAAGGACGATACGAGTACCAATATTTTGTTTGCAATACGAAAGTATTGGCTGATGACATGTACAGATATGAGTATCTTTGGGGAGGGGGGGAGGGGTTTCTGTTGAGTTTCGAATCATTATTCGAAACTGAAATGTTTCTCCAAAAAAGCAAGTAGGCCACCTACAAAGCATTACGTCTAACTGACAACAACCATAGCTTGTCTAGCTTGGCGGGGCAAACGCGAGGGGAAATATTTCCCAGCGATTTCTTCTCTTTCGCACATAAATCGCTTTCGTGTCTCATTAACAGCTTGAGAATCTGTGCTGAACACCAGCGCGCGGAGCTGAGAGACATTAGCGGAGCTGTGGAAGCCATAGAAGGGAGTCGGACTGCCTTGCTACCCCGATACTCTCGGGGCATCAGCTCTCCTGTAATTAGCTCCGCTGGTATCACAGCAAGTTCACAGGCTGCGTCGTTATACGTCAGTTTACTCGGAATTGGAAGCGTTAAATTGCGATGCCAATACCAAATACAACTGTTCAATTGTCCGATATGATTGATGCGGTGGGCAGAGTTGTTGGAGCTCAGACTGTGAACTCACAACGCAGCATTGATTACAACAGGGATAAGTTTGTGGCTCTGCAAAGGAAGATGGAGGACATGGAGACCTTCCTGAAGGGTGGACGTGAAAATTGAGTTGCGGCTACTCGTCAAAACAACTACCCCAATCTTATCCACTTTCGGCCCCGTAACCAGCACAGGCTTTGGCCAAGGCCGTCGCTGGAGAGCGCTGAAGCGAGACTATCTTGCTCCTCCCTCCCCCCCCCACCGACATCTGTGGCTTGGTCTCTGCCCGGGTCATGACCAAGGATGTCTCCTGGCCAACACAATCTGCATAGGGAGAATCGGACTGATTGTGGCCTAGGTCGAGGGCGCCAACCCAGACCTACTCACACATTAACTTTCACCTACTACAGATATCACCACCCCCCCACCCCCATCCAACGCCTTCGCCTGCTTGTTTCCCCAGGGTGGCTGGCGGGTCTGTGTCCAGCGCCTACCATGGCTGCAGGTCCAGATGCTGCTTGTCTACCCCCCCCCCCCCCACTCCCCGTTGCAAGTCACGTGTTTTTGTAAATATTATTGTGCTTATGTGCTGAGGTTTTTGTCTGTTCCCACACTGTACTCCTCTAGGAGCATTGTCTGGGTGTTGCCTTTTTCTCTCCTCCTCTCTCCTCATGTTATGCTGTAACTTTCTAGTTGGCGCCGAAAATGGCTGCCTAGGTAGGCTCTCCTGCCAAAGTAAATTCCTTGTCTGTGCAAACTTTCATGGCGAATAAAAACCCATTCTGATTCTGATTCTGTTCACCATGCTGTGTCGGCCCGATACGAGTGCCAACAAGTAGTGCTGAAGCATCTGTACAATAACGGAGGGATCAAGAACTTACAAACGCAAAACAAGACACGCGGAAGAACAGTTTGATTTCACTCCAAGGTCAAACTCTGAACTCAAACGCCTGGAAACCCTAACGGCCACCTCTCCCTCCCTTCAACCCATCCACCAGATAGAATCGCTGTGGAACCTTGGCACCATTTTGCGACGGAATGTTGAAAGGCGAGGAGGATTAGGCTGCTTCTGACTGAGCACACATTCACAGTGATATTCCACTAAACTGTGTTTTGATAGTAGTGGGTACGCCTGCTCTCCTTGCATGTGGCCAGGATCAACCCCCTGCCAAAACAGGCATTAGGACACTTGCCATTTCCCTGGGCCTCTCAGGAATGATGACCCTGAAGCTCTCGTAGCTCAGGTTTCACCGTTGTGTGTGTGTGTTTGTGTGTGTGTGTGTGTGTGTGTGTGTGTGTGTGTGTGTGTGTGTGTGTGTGTTTGTGTGTGTGTGTGTGTGTGTGTGTGTTTGTGTGTGTGTGTGTGGCACACATGGAGAGCCGGAGAGGGCAGCAACGGTAATATAGGCCAACAACATGACACTGTGCAGACTGGGCCTGTGCTAGGAGCAGCTTGAGCTCTCTCTCACATGCCTGTACCCTCCAGAGGGACGGGACACAGGCCAACAACACTCCCCAGTACAACTGAAGACTGAGGCACACACACACACTCGTCCATCCTGAGAGGCAATTCACCTATTTCCAGAGCTGTCGCAAATCTTCCAAATAGTACGGGGAGGAATATCGTCAGCGAGTAGATTCTATGCACGCAGAAGGAGAGACAGGCCAGGAGTCTCTTTCACTACCAAAACAGTAGATGAAATAGTAGAGACACAGCGTGAGAGGAGTAACCCTAGACAACGAGGCCATCTTCATCTGCTTTCTCTCCGTTCTCTCTAGGTTTTCCTTGGCTCCGTTTGGCAACACAACGAGCGGCAGGATCTGACCTTCCTTCCTGTCTCTTCGTCAGACGCACAAAGTGCTATTTTATTTCACAGTTAAGCAAAAAAAAAAACCCCGGCGTTGTGAAAGCCTCGGGGCTGGTCGTCCTGCCGGGGAGGAACAGAGGAGCACTGAGAGACGCCATAACACAGGCACACTGGGCCTCTCACCAACCCACCATGGATGGGAGTGTCTTGCTGATTTTACCCATGCAGCCCACCCACCCACACACGCACACGCTAACAATTCCAACATCAGTGATGATGTTCAAAAACTGCCCACAAACAATGATCTTTATGGGAGTTTAATAAAACCAAATCCCATATTGGGGGGGCCATAATTTAAGGTTCAAACGGCGCTTGGATGAACCTGATGTGAAACACAAGAAGGAAAACATCTCGGCTACACCACACAGGCGTTGTGTAAGAAACAGCTCAACAAGGAGCAGAAGGAGGCCAAGAAGACAAAGAGGGTGAGATAAGCTTTCCTCCTCCGAGGCCTCCCTTTGATAAACCCCCAGAGCGCCCCTGAGCACGAGAGAGAGAGAGAGAGAGAGAGGGAGGGAGAGTTAGCAAACGAGAGAACAAAAAATAAAGCGATCCAGAGAGGAAAAGAGCGAACGAAATGGAGGGAGAGAAATACAAAGAAAAGGAGAGAGAAACCGAGAAAAGAGCAACAGAGTGAGAAGACAAAAGAGGAAAACAGGTTTAAAGTGAGTCACAAGACCTTCAGAGAAAGAGAGAGAGAGAGAAAAAAAACAATGAATCAAGCCGAGTAAGCCAATACAATGAAAGAGCTTTGACATAAACAGAGAGGCGATCGAGGCCTTCCAGACAGGAGGCTAAACACATGCACTGGCAACGCTACAGACACCCACAGGCAAACCGCTGGCTCACTGCCAACGCTGCGAATGAACTCACTCACCCTACTCCTTTACTCTAGCTCTCCCCACTACCTCTGTTCCTCTGCCTCTCCCCACTCACTCTGTTCCTCTGCCTCTCCCCACTACCTCTGCCTCTCCCCACTCACTCTGTTCCTCTGCCTCTCCCCACTACCTCTGCCTCTCCACACTACCTCTACCTCTCCCCGCTGGCTCTGCCTCTCCCCGCTGGCTCTGCCTCCCCCCACTACCTCTGCGCTCTGCCTCTCCCACGCTACCCCAGCTCCACTCTGAAGCCACAGTGAGCCAAGGACTCTACTGTAGCCGATATTTCCTCTTCCCCCATCTCCATTTTAGGGACGATTCAGAGTAAATACCAAGCAGCGCTCAGCTATCACAGCACACACACCGCCAGCTCTCAGAGGCTGCTAAGACGACTAGCGGTGCATCCCATTACCCATGCTGCCATTCTATTTAGCATGCTAGATTCCACACGTACATAGTCTGGTGGTATGCGTATTGTGAAGTTACGCACAGTAGGAGTACGATCGTAAAACAATGACTGGAAGACTTCCTAAAGGGAGTGTCAATCACATCGTGTGTGACTAAATCAGTCAAGCTCTCTCAAAGAAAAACATGATAAGTTTGAGGCTTTGACAATCTTTTTGTCACAGTGCCAGCTTTTGAATGTGAAAGCCCACTTCTATAGGATCCCTGTGAGGACAGTACTGTCAACAGGAAGTGGTCGTATCGTGCCTGCTCTTGCTCTGTATCGGACAGATAAACGGGCTCTCCACTCCGATGTCATCGTGGTGAGAAGGCCGATGAGTGAACACAACCGGGCCTCAGTTGTGGGTATGGTAACAGCTTTGGAAGTGTGTAGCAGAGGTTAGGATGGTGGAGGGGGGAGGGGAGGTGGTGCTTGGACTCGGAGACCAGGAATGTGGCACCCTGTCAGCTCTCATAAGGATTTATCTTCTCTGGATCCTCATTACCAAAGAGCCCTGGCAAAGGCGTCTCGCTCCCCCCCCCCCCCCCTCTCTCTCTCTCTCTCTCTCTCTCTCCAGTCTCAAACGAAAAGGCCCCACAAAGCACACATTGTGACACACACACACACACACCCTCTCCACTTCAAACATCACTTTACAGTATCAGTTATGCCTTCTGAATCCTAAACGATGAGGTCAAAGCGCTGACTACATTTACAAGAAACAGCACATCCACATTTTACCTGTCATCTTGTTGCTGTTGGAGGTTCAGCCATACCACGACACCTTGATTCACATGTTTAGTTTCATGCTGTATACTACAGCCAGCCCATTTAATAGCTTCACGACAAAGAAAACATTAAGCCACCTCCTCCAAAGCCACACCTTTTCTTTAATTCTTTCCACAGCTGGTTACTGGCAGTGTTCAGAGAACTAAAGGCCGAAAGCCCAATAAGGAATTGACTTGCAGATCCAGTTAGCTGGGCGCTCTCAGACTCTCTCTCCTTCCATCTCTCTCTCTCCCTCCCTCCCTCCCTCCCTCCCTCCCTCCCTCCCTCCCTCCCTCCCTCCCTCCCTCCCTCCCTCCCTCCCTCCCTCCCTCCCTCTCTCCCTCTCTCCCTCTCTCCCTCTCTCCCTCTCTCCCTCTCTCCCTCCCTCCCTCCCTCCCTCCCTCTCTCCCTCGCCTTTGACGTGAAAACAAAGCCATGCAATTAATCTATTGAAGCCTCAGAACTGGGGCCCCTAGAGGTGCCCTGAGGTCAGAGAGCAGGAGGAAGGTCAATCTCGATGGTAAAAGCACTGGGCCTAAAACAGACACCATGGAAACACAAAACCATTCGAAGTGGACCATTTGTTTTTTAGCAAATGAATCTGGCATAGTTGTGGAGCTAAGACTTTGAACACTGTATGGTCTATCACTTATAGTCTAGTACAGGCCTCGAGTCTCTCATAAGCTTGACGGCATTTCTATGTGGGAGAGGCCTACGATGTTTATAAATCCCTATTCTTTGTTTCAGCAAAGCTATTCCTCCAAGCCAACTTCACGAGGGAAGATGCCAAGAGCCAGCTAATCAGAACCACAGTGGAGAGAGAGAGAGAGAGAGAGAGAGAGAGAGAGAGAGAGAGAGAGAGAGAGAGAGAGAGAGAGAGAGAGAGAGAGAGAGAGAGAGAGAGAGAGAGAGAGAGAGAGAGAGAGAGAGGAAACAGTGTTAGCACCATATCCAGTAATAAAAGGCCTGGCAGCTGGAGAATGGAAACTCCTCTGCATTTACAGTAGGTTAGCGTCGGGAAGGGAACAGCACAAACCGCTCAGCTCTCCTCCCCCAATAGCCCTGCTGGGCATTAAGCTCTCTTCCTCTGAACAACATCAAACAAGGGGATCCAACGGAAAGGGTTTGTGTGTAGAATCTAACCAATCAAAATAAGGCAGAGGTGTGTCGTATTCAGCGGTAGAAGAGTAACATCCTGCAGGTGCAGAGCTCTGTTTGACGTTAGTGGCCTGGTGCGATGTTTTGCGTACAAAAAATCAAGACTTTGTTGTTGTCAATGTTAATTTGGGGAAACAAATGACATCTTAAAATTACCAACAGTAACTTTATTATAGCAGCCTATGCTTCGCCATGCCAATTGAGCCCAAAGCTGAGTTCTGTAAAATAATATTATCAAAAAACAAAGTAACACAAAGAAAACAAATCTGGAACTGTGAACATTGCAGAGAAACACAGTTGACCAGACATTTGTACAGCCCCATCAAAAGGCTTTCATTAAGCCAGATTCTCTTCCAATTTTCAAAGCATTCCATGCATCATAGCCTGTGCACCGTTTTGAATAATAATAAAAATGTGGGCAGTGGGCAGCGATTGGCCATCATCACACGCAGGCTAACGAAAATAACCAAAGGCTTTCCTCAATATTAGCTGGCCTGCAGCCAGACCCCTTTCAGTCAGCCTGCCCCCTCCAAAAAAGAACAACTTTCACATTATGAAAGGAATGCCAAAAATCCTTAAATCCAATAATCATTTGCAGACCTGGCATATTATAAATGTCAAATAATGAGGTCTTATCGGCCAACTAGGCGAGAAACTAAATCAATGACTGATGAGTGGAGAGGAAATGAAGCCGTTATGTCAGGTATTAAATAGAAGCTCTGGAGACAAAATGGGTGAGGTAATGATTGAGTGCGTCTGCTAGCTTGCGACACACGTACGCACCCCCAAAATCCATTTCACATCACGAACCAGAGTTTAACACGGCGTCGTTGGAAGAAGGCCTGAAGCGGGTCAGTCGACACAGGCAGCACCATTTTAAGCTCAACAACAACTAGATTAGTTACTTACAAAACCTGCAGCACACCTACTCAGGCTAACCTCTCCTCAACTTTCAGAAAGGATATGAACCTTGCATCAAACCACAACACAAACAACCATCGTCAGGAGAAGCTGCCAGAAACTAGTCAACACCCACACACTAATGACACGCTAATCAGGGAGTCAGGTGGTTGAGCGGTGAGGGAATCGGGCTAGTAATCCGAAGGTTGCCAGTTTGATTCCCGGTCATGCCAACTGACGTTGTGTCCTTGGGCAAGGCACTTCACCCTACTTGCCTCGGGGGAATGTCCCTGCACTTACTGTAAGTTGCTCTGGATAAGAGCGTCTGCTAAATGACTAAATGTAAATGTAAAATGTAATGACACGGCCACAACCTGTCTGACAAAGAGCTTTAGAGACACTTCCCTAAACCACAGGACGTGACACCTCACATTAGACAGCATGATACAATCCAATCGTACCTTTACCCTACCGCAAGCCTCAGAGGTCGTGCATGCTAGCTCGCACAAAACAGTTCACTCAGCAGTGTTAAACTGATTAAACATCGGGTCAATGACTTCAGAGTCCTTGTAGGTGAAGGTCCCTTTAATAGAAGGTTTTGTCCCGTACAGAATGTGGGCTTGTAAACACGTTCAATGCTACAGAAACAGGAGATGAACTATTGGCCTCTTTTAAGTCCTGACTCCTTTACACCTGCGCAAAATTGGTTTAAACTCCGTGGAGAGATTCTGATCAAAGTGGCGTTCTATCTAAATGAATCGTATAGCATAATCGGGATAGGATGTCCCAAACAAATGATGAGAGATAACAGTGAAAGGCTAGCCGCTCCCTCCAGATGTGGTTCCAGTTACTCCTGCAGCTGCATCTAGGTTCTGGAGCCCAGGCAGAGCGCATATTAGATTTCCTGCCTGTTCCCGCGCTTCCGCCACACCAGCCTGAGCTAGCCACTCTGGGTTACATAAGACCCTCCTCCCCCCTCCCCCCTCCTGGCTCCCAGGCCCAGACTTGGAGGTATTATGGTAGGGTCCAGAGCCGAGGCATTCACACTTGGCCTCAACAGCCCCGTAACCATGGAGGCGCAGGCATTCCACCAAAACACACTGGTGTAGTCAAGAGCTAGCGCTCTCCTCGCACACCCACACACAGCCACTCTGACGGTCCTCTCTCAACGCAAGCGCCGCAACAGCTCCACTGGGACGCCACGGTAATAGCGCCACCCATCTAGACGGGTATACAAAGCCAGAGGCTTGGACCTCAAAGCTCCCTCTTCAATCCTCCAGAACAGGAGGGGGACGCCCTGACATGAAGCCCTAAGGGGAAGGGGTATAAGACCGAGAAGAGCTCTTGCTTTCCCCTCTCCCAGACTGATCTGGTTCTTCTTCACTTATCCATTATTCAGCAGTTTTTGGAAACAGCTACAGCCCCTCTCTGGGTGTCTGGGTTTGCTGCCGACGGCAACCGTACGAGAGCCGCATTTATGTGTGTCGTGTGGGGGTGTTGTCGCGCACAGCGCTAAATATAGGCTTACACAAACAATGAATGAAACGCAATTTGCATGCAACCCAGCACAGATCATAATCTGTCACTGAACCTGTAAATACCTTTTACTGTTACGCTGTCACCTGATCCCCTAGGTAAACCTACACCTCGTCCCTTCACAGACCAATACATTCACACCAGACACTGAAAAACAAACTGTCCCTTCACACACACACACACACACACACACACTTAGGAGAAACTCCAGACCATTAGCATTCAGACAGGCTTCCCAGTCAAGCTAATCACAAGGTTAAATATATCTCCACCCCCAGCTCGAGCCTTCACACAAACAAGAGTAATGTCCTAAAATGTTGTCATGTGTGTTGCGTAACAGAGTCAAGTGAATCACTTACCGCACAGCCATTTCTAATCTCTGTTAATCCTCTGTGTGTGTGTGTGTGTGTGTGTGTGTGTGTGTGTGTGTGTGTGTGTGTGTGTGTGTGTGTGTGTGTGTGTGTGTGTGTGTGTGTGTGTGTGTGTGTGTGTGTGTGTGTTTCTCCCGCTGTATGTTTTTATGGGAGTGACTGACTGACCATACAGCACAGTCAGTCATGGTACAAAACTATCAGAAAATGTCTCCCTGGTTGATTAGGATTGTCCTTCAACAAGCACAACGGTTAAAAAAAAAAAAAAAAAACATAATAAATTCCTTCGAAATGACTAATGACTAATTATAGGGTAGGGAAAAACAAGATCCATATGTGCAGTACGGCAAGGACCACGCCTTGACAAACAAAGGTCAACAACACCAAAAGGTTAGAACAGAGAACTGAAATTGACAACCGTTTATTTGAGGCCACCCAACACCCACATCACACGGCAACCTCCGACACTCGAGCCAGAGAGGAACCCGACACTAGCGTCGTGGTCTGCTGCACACAATCACGCTCCGAACAAAGACTTTATCCACTCGTGTCTGTCGCGATCGCATGGCACTACAACAGGAAACTGTGTGGTGGAAGATAAGGGGAGCTTCTACACCCCTCGTACTACACGAGGAAATGGTTTCTACAGCCTTTTGTTTTCATTGAGCCAGAGACAGTTGCAACGGGAAAGAGGGGGGGGTTCAAATCATCTTAATGTCTGCAGTCCGGCCTACTTTCAGCACTTGAGAAAACGTTGAGTAAAGGTTTAAACAACATGTTCGGCATGTGATTGAATGCTTTTAGGCCAGGGTTTTCGGGAGTCATTCCTCCATTGCCGTAAAAGCTGTGACTGACATGTTTTTACCCCCTCATCCTTTACACTGCTTCTCTCTAATCAGTGCAGGCTATAGTTCAGTATTGATCTCTTGTGGGATCCGGGGAGGACAGACAAGACGGGATGGGGAGCAACTTGTGACATCTGCCCCATATCTGCATCCTAGGAAGCGCCTCCATTTTTATTCATGTCTATTGGGGACCAGCTGAAGGCCTCGACCCCCCAGACAAAAGCAGCCCTTTGGCCGGTGAGTTCTAATGAAACCTCTCCATAAATCCTAGTCTAGGCCTGGTGAGCCCCGCATAGTGACAGGGTTAGGATCAGTCTCGCCGCCAGACCCCATTAACCCCTGGGCCCCCCTGGGCTCCCCAGCCCCCCTATCTCCCCCTTTTGTGTAACGAGTTCCACAACTGTGTCCTAAACATGCTGGAGACTGTTATGAAGCACGTGTGTGTGAGTGTGTGTGTGTGTGTGTGTGTGTGTGTGTGTGTGTGTGTGTGTGTGTGTGTGTGTGTGTGTGTGTGTGTGAGTGTGTGGTGTGCACTTTCCAGTCAGACAGTCACTACCTGTTAAAAAAAACCCTATTCATCTCGTTATCTAAGAAGTTACAGCCTACAGGACATAATCTAAATTAATCAATTGAACGGCTTCTTAAACTAGGTGTCACTCAAGGAAGATTTTCAATTAGGAGGCAGTGACACAAAAAAACTGGCGCCACAGAATGAGCATTGTGTTTATATTACTAGAGCCTTTGTTCGTGTGTCGACGGATACTGTGTTCTGTTGCTGATGGAAAATGTGTGAAAAAGGTGTGTGTGAACTTCAAGGCTCATAGCACAGGAGTAGAATATAGAACAGTGGACGAGTGTGTCTGATCAAATGTGACTTTTGCGAAGGGGAAAATGAGTGGCATTTGAAGATAAGGTCAGATAGATATAGGCCACGTGACTGCAATATCATCTCAAAGAAAACATTACATTTCACAGACGGTGTGAGCATGGATGGACCAGCTATTCACACATTAGGTGAGAGGCCTTTGCGAAGCTGTAATGAAGCATCAAATCTACTCATGAGCAGGTCTATTTCCATTGAGCACCAGCTAGATATCTGCACTACATCAAGCCAGGTAACGTCAGGGCGTCTAATTTAATGCCACTTTCATTTTGAGCCACATTAGAAGCATCTCTCTGTACCAGCTGCACTCGATCATGACACACTGTCTGACATTTTGAGTCAACCATAACATTCTCCTTGCACGAAATCTACAGTACCAGGTGCAGTCAACTAGGAATCTGACAAGCAAGAAATGCCAGACAGCTGTTTTTACTGAGCAGGAAGAGTGAATAGAAAGAATAAGGTTGGAAGGCAGTTCCATGGCAACAGTTTCATATTTCCGCCCGAGTTGTGCATGTCACAATGCACCAAAAAAATAATAACATACACCAAACTAGCATGGTATTCTATTTAAAATTCTTGAAAATATGGTTGGGTTCAATAAATGTGAGCAGATTCTGAAGCTTCGCAGATCTAACATTTGTTAAGTAGGGTGCTAAATCTTAGTCTGTGATTCATCCAAGTCAAATACCCCCCAAAAAATGAGCAGACACCAGCAACAGAAAGCCAGTCACTATTTGAAACAAAGTCAGGAAAGTCTAATGGACTGGTAAGTGGAATAATGTGTTCTCCATTCAGAGGAAGAGCAGAACCTCCCAGGCCACTGGCAGCAGACCCGACACAGAGCACTGCTTGGGAAGCATTGTCTGACCTGCTGTGACATGAGGAACTTACTGTAAAGTTTACAGTATAAACTAACATCCCCACCCCTCTCTCTCTCTCTCTCTCTCCACCTCTTTCTCTTTTCTAAACAATTGCACCGCTATTTAAGGAACAGTTCGACAGCATTTTCTCTTCACACACTAAGCACATTCCAGTGGTGAACTTGTTTTAGATTCTGCGGTGTTGCGCAGAATCCCCCCCACCCCCACCCACACACACGCCCCGCCCCACTCCACTATAAGCAACAGTTTAGGTGATTTATGACGTGGACTCAGAGAAGGTGCAGACTATTCCCTTCTCAATCACAGTGATCTCAAGATTCCCTTCCACCCCCGGTTTTGAAAACGAGGATGACTATTCAAACGGAAGACTATTCATACCAACCATCCAGTATTTCAGAACTGCCGCCGGTTTTGTAAGCGGGACTGGGACCACACAGAGCACAGGGAAATCGCTCCCATTCCGTGCTCTGTCAAACTCCATTCACAGCAGCCTAATAAGAAGGATAAAACACAAGTGAGCCTTTAGTCTGAATGACTCGAGGACTCGGTGACCCAAGGACTTAGTAGAGGCTCCACCACCTCATGCCACACCACAATCAGCAGCAGATTTGGTGATCTTAATCCTTACTTGGACCAGCAGATCCTATTCAATAGAGGAGAGGGACTGGACTTCAGGGTGGGATTTCAAACAACGCATTCGTGCACAGGGCAGTCCAATACAGTAAATCTGTCACCCCTGATGAGACACCGTCTTGGTCCTGAAAGCTGTTATGCAGCAAGAATGCAGAAACAGATCTGTTTGACGCTGTGCCCAGGCACAGACCAACCCAAGTAACACTACAACAACCATTTCCAGAGACCCATTTTTTTACTGATAAATCACTGTGGGGAGCTGTGGTTAATAACCACCAGCATTGCAGGGTATTTAAATAATATCTGAATGACATTTGCAGCTCATTACCCTCAAGCATCTTACTGTAATTAAAGAAAGGGAAGAGTTGTGACATTTAATACCACTACCGAAAGCCTTGGCTTGACCTTATTAACACAGGCCTGAACTCATAAGCGATATAAAAAAATAAATCATGCACGATTGAATGCTCTTTTTTTATTATGTTGATACATTAGCTTCATCCTCACTGTTGGGGTCCTATTCAATAGGCGGTGGGATTGCATCTGATCGATCTAAGATTCTGATTTATGTCTACTGCTTTGGAGCGAACGGGATGACTTAATCTAGGCGCTTAAGTGTAATAACTAAAATCTTAAATAATGTATGTCTGAATCTGTCAAACAATGTTACGGATATGGATGTCATTCACGTAAAAAAAAAATTGTTATACAACAGTCATATACCGACAGTTTTGTAGTAACACATTTATTGTTCCAGATAAAATATCTGTTAGGAGTGTTTGTATAGCAAACGGTATTGTCTATACTTGAGTCAGGCGATGTTTGCCAAACAACAGCACACCAGTCCAAGCACGCGTTAGCAAGTTGGATCGAGCCAAAAAGCGATAGTAAGGAGGGGTGACACAACAACATCGTCGTCAATCACGGGTCCTGAGTCTCCACGCATTTGACTACATTTAACGTCTTATTTAAGGGGGTGACTATATTTGCCCGAGTCTACTGACCATCCTAAAATATAAAATAACATGTATGCAACTACGAAAACGACTGTCGTTAGACAGCTAGTGTTGTATTACGGATACTCGTTTTATCATGCAACGGCTTTGAAAAGTCATGTGACCTACCCAAACCGGCAGAGCAGAATGCCGTCAAGGGTATATCAGAGCTCCCGTTGCATGGCCGGTAAACAAAGTATGTTGTTATATTGCCAGATATATCAATGTCTCATACTGCTAAATAATGGAAAAAATACAAATGTACGATACAACTACATAATCGAATAGACATTTCGCAGTGAAGGTCATTATTAATTTTCAGCGATAACAGAACCATGACTCATACCTTTGATTGGTGACTGGCTACTCTGACTTGGAACTTTGACTTGACAATAGTGGCTATGCTTATTTGAGTGGCAATGAATCGAACGTCTCTCCATAGCATTAAGACAGCTAATCGAATGCCGTCTGCGGAAAGCCTTAGTTCCACCGCGGGACAACATATGACTTCAAACAAGTGTATCTAATGTAACAGTTAGCCTACTTTGCTACAATGAGGTAGCTTTAGCGATTGTCGCTAACACTAGCAGTGTTAGCTGCTAACACTGTCTCGATCTCGGCTTAGAGCTATCTATTTAGCTGGCTACACGTGACAGGTATTCGTTCGCGAGACTGATTTGTTATTTAACTATGTAGGTGCAGGTATTCATGTTAGCGTACTAGCTATCATTCTTAATGCAATTCATAGCTTGTCAGCTAGCGAGAAACTAGCTCGCTATCCACCCAGCACAATGTTCGGTACGTTACGCTCAGCCTAGACCGAAAAGCTAGCTAACAAATGATATCCCATACGTTAGCTTGATACCTAGCTAACCCTAGCCACAGGGAAAGAAACCATAAGATACGGCGGTGTTCTCTTACTGTAGCGTACGTTCCAGTCCTTATAAGTTTCGTCGATAAACTAATTTCCTCTTTTCAAACAAGTTTCCTTTTCCAGGAGTAATCCACATGAAATAGGAGTTTTCGTAGTCGTTGGTTCCACTCGAGCCAAATGTCGTGTCTATTCCAAGAGAGCTCAGTGGTCCTCTGTACTCCCTGAGAGAATGGTGCTGAAACGCCTCTCTAGATTCGTCTTTCAATAGGGCGCATGTTCTCCAGCTCTCACTCAAGTGAACTCATTCTCAAGCAAAGAAGCATAGTAGCCCAAAGTGAAGTAGACTATTCTACAATACAAACACGAAAGACGATATAAATCCAGAATCAATTAAATTGACTAAATTCTCAAAATGGGATTGTACAGGTATTAAAATAGCCTACAATTTTGGTAAACCTCTCAGGTTTATATTCTTCCTATCAGTCTGAATGGCCAACTTCAGTGGCCTCCTACATTAGTGAAAAGTAAATGATAATCTTTCACTTACCCTTCTTTATCTTGTCCAAAGTCAACAGGAAGTTTTAAAGGTATATACAGTTGGTCGGCATGTCAAAAGACAGAGATGTGAGAACACCTTTCGTAAGACTGGGCCTTTAAAAAGGTATACGCTTTTGAATATTGATGTTCAACACACACTCTTCTTTCTCTGTCTCGCTCTCTTTTACGCCTCGCTCTCTCTCCGACACACACACAAAGCACTCTTCATGTGTGTGTTCATCCTGGCATGTGCAGATTCCAGGGGTCGTTCTTTGTACTGTGACACTCCGGGAAGTGGTCGCCTGTGCTGTTTGATGTCCAGTGAGGGAACAAGCTGAGAATACAGTGACTTTACATTGAAGAATAGTCTTTTGGAAATCATAGCATCCCATGTGGTGCGCTTAGCAGGTGACATTGGAAAGGCCAGTGCCCTGCTAATGGTCTGAAACATTTACCCTCTCATGCACACCTACTTAAACCCCCACCACAACACAAATAAATAGCAGTTCCCATTCAGCTGATAAATCTCTCGAGATGGAATGAAGTAATGTCAGACTTCCACACTAAAAGAAAGACATTTTCCTTACAGATCCTTTCCTCACTAATGGGCGCAGCCAAGTTTCATTTTCATATGAAGTCATTACTATGAAATGTGCATTACATTGTTCTACCATACTCAGCATTGTGACACTAGAGGAAGGTTTCTCTCTCACTACATTTCAGCTGTAGCCTGCTCCATGATGTCAGATGGGATTGTTTTCCTTTCCTGTGTTTTCCTTTCTGCTCTGTGGTTTGGGAGACCCCCCTTCCTCCCTCCTCCATAAACACCAGCATAACCACCATCTCTCCATCTACCCGTCACAAAGCAGGAAAGAGAGCTGTTTACTTCAGCTGGGCTTTCTGGACTCTGGCGTGTGTCAGAGTAATCTATCCCCCATCTTTGCCATGCCCAATTAGTCAGCTCAGTGATAAAGGAGAAGTGTTTTCACCCGTTTTGATACCGCAGCTGGTCTTCATCTGGACGAAGAATCCTCCATTGTGTTGCTCTTGAGACTAAACCTGAAACGGTGTCGTCCATAGCTTCTTGTGAGTTCTGTACGCCAATGGCGACTGCAGTTGGAGAACTGTTTGGAAAACTTTATAGCGTGCAGAGTAAACGCATTCTTTGGGGGGAGAAAGCAGATTTTATTCGAGCGTTCGATTCTCAAATTATTAAGGGCATCCACTTCTGAGCACGACACGACTGAACCACCCGATAGGCAATTATTTACTAACTCAAAGAAATGATAAAGAAAAGGAAGATGAAATGTGGTGGATGAAAGACTGGAGCATGGAGGTGCACCCTGATTGGAAGAGAAGACTGAGTCTCAGCAGATACAGTGACAGCAGGGGTTCACTAGATTAATGGAGCCCCCCACCAGTGAAGAACCAGCTTTGATTTCATATTGTTTCATGACTAAAAGTCCCCAAAATGAACACAAGTCTGCATCACTGCTTTGGAATACAAACACTTGAGTGGATAAAGGTAAACTGATTAGCATGAAAACATAATTTATTTTAGTATAGGTTCATGTGCATAGGAAGACAGTTGTCGTTCACAATGGTACCTAATATTTTGTTGACATGGCACATCCAAAGTATTAAATTGTTGGTTACATTTAAGGAAATATCACATTTCATAGAGCACAAGGTTTTCCAATCAAAAAAGTAATAGGGTTTTAAATATAGGTAACGGATCCTTTGGGGTGTCTCTATATTTAGTGTGAGAATAATTATATGCCAGGTTATTCCTTGAACTGATGTATATCTAAGGCACAGACATAATTCATTCTGACAGTTCTGTTATCTAATATAGTACAGACTGGACGAGGGTCAAGTCAAACTTCCTAAAATAATTATTTCTTCATATGGTGTAAGCCTGTTTGAAGTATTATATTTGTATTTTATCCAGTGAAGAATTGAATACAGAAAAAACGTTTATTTACTTAAAAACAAAATGTGTTTCCTTCCTTGAAAGACAGATAACAATGAATCCTGCAACTGCAAGACTGCACAAACTGGTCTCCTTTACACAGAATACCACAACAAAGAAGATCTGTGAGAGAGAGAGGGAGAGAGAGAGAGGGAGAGAGAGAGAGCGACAGAGAGAGAGGGGGAGAGAGAGACTGCACCATAACACTGAACTCAATGACTGCCTGCATTGTTGAAATTCCAGCCCAACTTCCACTGTCTGTCTGCACCTGGACAGTTGCCAGAACACTCTCGTCTCCCATTTTCCCTTTTTCCTTTTTAGCAATGTGATACGTGAACTGCTTCGTTCCAGTCTCAGCAAAGCACATGTTTTTGAGATGGAACCAAAAGACACATTTTAAATCATTTAACAGATAATGTGGGATAATCTTACAATGCAGCAAGGCATGAAAGTAAAATAAGAGTAACGAATCATTAATGTAGTTTTGCTTCTTTACCACGTCATTTCGTAGTAGATAATACCGATGATATGAGCTTATATAAAAATGACTTTTTTATATTTAGTATGATTGCTCTGTGAACGCGGGCAATATCAATGAGCCTGTGTTGGGCGTGACAGACTTATTCACACTTGACAGAGTTCCAACTGAACCCCTGTAATGAAATTGGCAGCGGCACAGTTCTGCAAGGAGCTCTACTCAGCAGACCATCTGTTAGATTGCATGTTGCCTAGCGGAGCCAAGCAGAGAGAACCTTGTCTGGAGAGATTCCAATTGAACAGTTGTGACATTAATGTTCATCATGAATTGAACAAAAAAAATTATACACATACAAAAAAAAGTGTATTCCATGTTTCTCTCAGGCAGAAAATCGTGCAAGCTGCAGAAGCATGTGATTCATAATTCAGACACTTTTCATCACAGAAACTATAAATGAATTGAGCTGTAAGAGAGAGAGAGAGAGAGAGAGAGAGAGAGAGAGAGAGAGAGAGAGAGAGAGAGAGAGAGAGAGAGAGAGAGAGAGAGAGAGTCGACAACGGTTGGAAGTGTGGGCTGTGGTAAGGATCAGGAGAGAAATTTTATAAAGATAAGCCTGTGCAAACAACACATCTACTAGATAGCTTTCCACCAAACTGACAAAAGCAAAACAATAACTTTTATCTTTCAGGAAATAAATGTAATTCATGGATTATAACCCTGTTGTTGTCATAGTCATGGAGCATTTGAACAATAGAAATATTATCAGCTCCTCTTGTCACATTTTTATTTCCATTCAGGCCTGTAGCTCAGATTTGCTTGTTGCTGCCATGCAGAGGGGGGGGGAGTAGGTACTAAATCACACAGATGACTACTGTGGAGAAGGTGGCATTAATCTCTCATCCAGCAACAACAACCAAGATGAAAGCGTGCTGTCAGCCATTAAACCACAAGGTCAACTATGGACCCCACACACATATCTCCCCAAGCCTGAGTGGGATAAGTGGCATGCAGGAAAACACCTGGCCCTGCAGTGAAGAGAAGCAGTCTGATTGGCCCTTTACAGCTAGCACACAAGGACATGACTGAAGGACTTTCTCCCCCCTCCAACCTCCAAGGACAAAGCTGCTTCTGGCTGCAGCTCCTCTCTGAGAGGCCAATCCGTGAGCCCAGAGGTGAACTCCTGCCGATCAACCAATTGGGTCGAAGGTGCTGAGGTGCTCCTCCATCGTTCAGCCAATCGGCAGCAGCGCGCTATACCGGATGGCCTCGCACCGCTGCTCCTGGTCTTGGGAGCGGAACTAGCTCGCGTTCCCTCCAGCTCCAGCACTCGCTATCTATCCAGCCCCTTTGTCACCTTCACGGTAGCTCCTTGTGTGTGCGCATATTTGGGCTTCCCAGACCAGGGAGGTTTGGCAAGCGCGTCAGCTCCAGAGGGAGATGTGCGTGGCAGGGAGAACCCATGAGGAAGGAGGAGGGAGAGAGAAGCGAACAGGAGGGACAGAGAGAAATGTACTCATCGGTAGGAGCGGTTCGAGGGGAAGAAAAGCAGCATTTTCCAAGCTGGGTGAGGAGGGAGAGAGGGTTCCAGGAGAGAGCAGAGGCCCCATAAATAAAGATAATGAAATAGCAGTTGAGTCTGAAGAGAGGTGGGATGGCTGGTGGGGTCTCACCCACCCTCTGATTTATCCTCAGTGTCCCTGTGAGCACAGCGGGGAGATCCATGACCTCACCTCATCAATAACAGCGGTGGGAGTGAGTGGGGAAAAGGCCTGCTCTACACATCGACGCCCACCCCAGGGACCCGCTCTATAAGGAACCCTTCGCGGGGGGGGGGGGGGGGGGGGGGGGAGAGGCCGATGTAATGGAGTCCCACGCAGAGTGTGGGCGGTGGGGGAGTTTAGAAGGGACAAAAGCCAGGCGGAGCTCACAATATACAATATATTCAGTTCACTGAACCTTCACACATACAGCAAACACACATGCGGTACACGTACGCACACGCACATACACACGAACACACACACGCCACTGCAGCTGCACCGGATGTTCACATGATAACACACCTTTCCAATCTCGATAGGATGAACGCACATGAAACCAGGTTGGATGACATAACGAAGTACGATGGGACAACCCTTCAGCCTCGTCACTGTGAATACAGCTCATTACATTTACATTTAGTCATTTAGTAGACGCCCTTATCCAGAGCGACTTACATTAAGTACAGGGACATTCCCCCCGAGGCAAGTAGGGTGAAGTGCCTTGCCCAAGGACACAACGTCATTTGGCACAGCCGGGGAATCGAACTGGCAACCTTCAGATTACTAGCCCGCTTCCCTAACCGCTCAGCCACCTGACTCCCTCATTGATGCTCCTGTTGCTCTCCTTCATGAGGAATGAGCTCTAATCACTGAACCGGGACAGATTTACACATTGCTGACGTCATGCAGCATAAAGTCTGTGCTTGTCAGCTTAGTGTCTTAGATGGACCGTGGAGGGAATACCAAGTTCAGGAAACACAAGATAACAGAGGAGTGAAATCAAACGGGCTGTGATAAGATTACAAGAACTGGGCAGTTTGCCTCATTTTTTTCTGAGAATCCATGGGGTAGTACATCATACAAAAACCTTGAAATGGAACAGTCATCCAGGGAAATCACGAGACAACTTTGTAGAAGCCTCATGAATGGTTAGAAGAATTTGGGTGTGCGCCAACATGTTTTCAACCTTTATTGTGTTTGAAGAAGGGGGTGGGGAAGCACACAGCAACATTTTTCACAGTTTTCGCAGAAGACGGAGCAGAGTTCAAATCCCTACTGCTGGAATTCGAACACTCTCTCCAGTACCACCCTCATGCATTTCTACATTGGGCTTGAACACTTTTGTCTTCTGGTCAAACCACAAATCAAAACCTCGACCTATGACTCGGTTTGTGTGCGTTTGTGTCTCTGTGTGTGTTTATGCGTGTGTTATGTCAACTCTGTCATGTGCTTCTGCAGTCAGGTTACACGGTACTGACAGGCTGTGTCACAGTGTGTTGAGTAACCCTTCCTGAGGGAACAAGCTCTCAGCAACAGCGGTGAGCTGAGATGACAAACCTATCTAATCACCAAGGTCATCAAAATCCAGGACTGGAACAGTCCCTGTTGCCACGTTCGACGTCATTGGCGAATCATCACTTTGAAACACACTGCTCACCTTGTCTCCCGTGGCTACAGACCGCGGCTTTGTTATCTGTCTCGGGGTTATTTGACTGGTTAACAGTTCAGGCGTCATATTTGCTCTTGTCTTTTCATCTGTGTGGACTGCAACTGTCTGTGATTGTATTTCAGCCACAGTACGTCAGTGTCCGACAAACAGAGACACTACTGATCGCGTTATACGAGGGCACAGAGGAGAGACTGGAACAGAGAAAGAGAGAGAGATACCCGTGGCCGTGGTGAATCCTTCCCCAGACGCTCCTCTCTCTATGGCTCAGTCTACGTACGCTCAGTCACCTCCCAGCACCTCTCCTTCTGACGAGGACACTTCAGTGACTCAGAACAACAGTCACACAGCTCCACTTCGGGACAATAGAAGGGCCAGGTTATTTATAAGCTGCTCTGTTGCTAGACAGATGTAAAGGCCCCAGCCTCAACCCCAGCCCCAGCCCCAGCCCCGGCCTCGGCCTCGACCCCAGCCCCAGCTCCGGCCCCCCGGCCCCAGCCAGACTTTGTTCTGGCTGGATCAGCCGCCCATGCCCTCTCTCGGTGACTTCCTGGTCTGGATCTGCAGAAGACAGGTCTCTAGGCTACTGGGACACGCAGAGTGGACAGAACAGTGCAGACTGCTGCCCCGGTCCAGGGGAGGCCAGGTCGTCTGCTGTCCCTCACAGCTGGGAAACAGTGTGTGTCATTGTACATCTAATCGCTTTGGAGAGAAGTTCTACTTTTACTCTCTATAGAGAGTAAACCATTCACTAAATGGACAGACACAAACACACAACACACACACACATACGTTTTGCCATAGGACGGCATGTGAAAGGAATGATTGGATATCCTATTCAGCAGCTTTCTGTGTGTCCCTGCTGACTCCAAGGTTAGCGCTTGGAGGAGGGGGGAGTGGGAGGTTAGCCTCCACCAATCAGGCGGGGCCTGCATCCCGGAGAAACGTCGACGCAGGGCTCCGTAGCGTCCTCCGAGAGCGCCGGCAGCCCCGCCAGCATCCGCCGCGCCGCCTGAACCTTCACACCCCCATTCCCAGCCCCACCAAGGAGAGCTCTCCCTCCCAGGGATGGCTCTCCCTCCCTGGACCTCCACCTCCGGGAGGCCCGCAGCGTGTCGCCTGCTGCTGTGGCTCTCCGTGTGCTTCGGGGGGAGAAGCTCCAAACTATCCCCACGGTTGACCCCACAGCACAGCAACACGACAGGCGTGAGTCCCGCCACAGACCCACGTCAACGAGCTGAAAGTTAACACTTCTCCCTTGTGCTCACTTTCAGGCAGGTTCTCTCCAGGGAGAGACTTCAGAGACTTGCAGCTGGGGTCCCTTTCCCAGGGAGAGACGCAGGCTCGGGGAGCAGGGCTGAGAGGTGACGGTGAAAGTGGAGGCGAACAGGAATGCAGTTGTCTGCTGCCAGGGGTAGTGAGTCACATCCGACCAGAGACATCCTCTTCATATGCGGGTGAGGGGGAGGTGTGCGTGGGCCTGAGAAATGTGATACACAAGTAGCATTCCAGCCTGCGAGCGTTTCTACTGAATACCCAGAAATTAATCCTGCCGCCTTGGAAAATCCTCAAGGCCTTTTGAGGCTGAGGAAGCCATGAGTGAATGTATTTTCTTTGTCTGTGTGTGTGTGTATGTGTACATTTGCTGTGTGTGTAAACTTATGAAAGGCATTGATGTCCAAGGATGATGTCCAAGGTTTCCTCTCACACAGTAACGTGATAACTGACGTTGTGATGCCAGCCTTGCCGCGGCACTCAGCTCTGAACTCAGCGACATCTTTGCGCTTTTTTCTTCTTCTCTCCAAACAATCCAGCTACTCTCTCATTCATTCAACGTCACTGTCTCCCCACCCCTCCCCTCTCTCTGTCTCTCAGTCGTACAAACTTCTAGACACTTCTATCCGGGATTCTTCTCACCCTGTTAATAATTGCTGCGATGCCCAGTCCAGTGGCAGTAATGGCTACATTCTTTGGGGGGTTTCCTGAGCAAGGTCGAAGGTTCTGGTGATTAACACAGGATGTGACCTTTGTTCCACTAGCAGCTCCTTGCAGCTCTAATCTCAGCCGGCCTGCATTCAGCTCTGATAATGGCATGTTAATTAATGACAATCTTTTGAGGAAGCTAAGCTACTGCTCCCGGGGAACAGCGGTTGGTTAATTCCCCGAAAACACAACTCCCCTTCTGTCATCACGCACGCACGCACACACATAGTTTCCATAGGAGGTGGAATGTTTGTATTATTGTCTGTCACCCTCTGAGTATTCCCGATTGTCTTTGCAGGTGCTCTAGACGTGTGTAGTCTGTTCATGTATACATAAATACATATCACCGTGAAAAGGTCCTTCACAGTCACAGTGACGGTAACAGCTCATGGTTCATAAGCTCTCCGGTACATACCTCCATAACGAGGTCTGCATGTTTTAACAAGAGACGCATCAGTCCATTCCCTCTTATCTGCCGACCCCTCTGTCATATTTACCCGTTTAAACAAACACCGTCACTCACAATGCGCCTGAAGGACTCCCTCGGTCCCAGTTTATACATATCAGATCAAATATTTATGTTGCTGTTCACAAAGCAATGTTGACACGGCAACGGGAGAGACAAGCCAGCCCGAGCCTGACTGTGGTTCAGTGTGAAAGTGTTGTGTACATAGGATATGTCATAGTGGTGTTAGGTACCAGCAAACCCCACAGTGAAGGCCGGTGGTGCGACACACCGCACACTCACCCACACACACCCACACCCACACGCACACACACCCACGCACACACGCACACCCACACACACTCACACACACACGCACACACACACACCCAGAGCCATATTCTGTCTTGATCTTCATGTTTGGACGTGGAGCCCATCCCCCTCCTCTCCTCCTCTTCCTTCCCCGGTCTCTGGCGTCTGGCTGTGGTCTGTGTAACCATGATCACAGCCTTGCCTGTCTGGATGTGCCGTGATTGAATAGATAAATCACCCCCTCCCTCTCCACTGTCCCTCCCTCCCCCCTCCCCCTGCCCCTCCCCCTTTCTGGCCCGTATGTCCAGGAGTGGTTCAGAGAGGCCCCCCTGTCCAAATAACATCCCCCCACCCCCAACCCCCTGCCCTCCACCCCCCTGCCCACATCACCACCCCCCATGCCCATGCTCCGTGACGCGCCAGCACCAACCTCAGTGTGCCTGTGTGTGTGTGTGTGCGATGTGGTGTGTGTGTGTGGTGTGCTTCCATGATTTATGTGTCTTGTCCAGCTTCACTGGAAGCTCCTGGAGAAAGCTCCAGCCCCTCCCCCGCTCACCACAACGCTCCATGCACGGCGTGTACCAGAGTACTGTGTGGTTATTTAGGGGTAAAGCACACACACACACACACACATAGAGAGAGAGCAGTGCTTCCTCTGGCATTAGTCGTGCACATTTATTCCAGCAAGTCTACTTGCAGGCTGGAATCCACTAGGGTGTCTCATGTTGCATATCAACACTTCCATTTGTGTGGTGTGGGGCTTAAGTAGGTTAGGAGCAGGCATGCACACACACCCCCTCTCCTCTCCACCCTCCCCCCCTTTCCCCCCCCCTCCTCTCCTCTCCACCCTCCCCCCCCCCTCCCCCCCTCTCCTCTCCGCCCTCCACCCCCCCTCCCTCTCAGCCCTCCAGGCAGTAAGCGATTCTGTCAGGAAGGCTGGTGCTCGTTACCGACATGCTCACAGGCTGGACAGCAGTCTCAACAGCACCTGCACAGCAACACACCGCCTCTCCATGACAACCACGCCACCTCTCCATGACAACCACACCGCCTCTCCATGACAACCACACCGCCTCTCCATGACAACCACACCACCTCTCCATGACAACCACACCGCCTCTCCATGACAACCACACCGACTCTCCATTGCAACCGCACAGCCGGAATCCAATCCCAACTCACTGACCAGGATACGGTCAAATATGTTTTTGAGCCTTATTGTGGATTCACAAAAAGTCAATAGAGCCACAGGGGGTCTCAGACTGATGTATCTATGCCTATATTTAGCCAGCAGTCCTGAATTACATGACAGATTTTATCTTTAGCCCGCAGTCACACACTAATAAGGATATGGAGAAACGAAGCACCATTACAAAACACTGATGGTCTGCATGTCTCGAGAGAACAAAAAAGAAAGGTCAATGTCATTATGCAGTTATGGGGAAATGTGCAGCAATACTTGCTCAACATTGATCAGACCACTTTGGATGTGATTCATGCACTGCCATGTTAAAGGCATCATGGGAAACTGTCCACAGTCCAGCCTGCACACAGTCCAGCCTGCACACAGTCCAGCCTGCACACAGTCCAGCCTGCACACAGTCCAGCCTGCCCACAGTCCAGCCTGCTCACAGTCCAGCCTGAACACAGTCCAGCCTGCACACAGTCCAGCCTGCACACAGTCCAGCCTGCCCACAGTCCAGCCTGCACACAGTCCAGCCTGAACACAGTCCAGCCTGCACACAGTCCAGCCTGCACACAGTCCAGCCTGCTCACAGTCCAGCCTGCACACAGTCCAGCCTGCTCACAGTCCAGCCTGCACACAGTCCAGCCTGCACACTGCTGTCAAACAGAGATTTGTGGATGTGGTTAGACCAGAATAACAGCCTCTGTTGGGCTGCCTCTCCAGGTACTGAGCACGGTGGGCCCTGGGTATTTGTGTCTGGGGAGCGTGTCAGGAGGCTATGTTTGGGTGTGCGTGTGTGTGCAGGCCTGGGCCCCTTCATCATGACATTAACATGCTGTACTATAGGGGCTTAGCTATACTGAGACAGCTAGCTTGATGTTGCTGTTTGTGCGCTTGTTCGTCTGTGTGTGTGTGCGTACATGCGTGTCCATGTGCGTCTGTGTGTTTGTTTAAGTGCGTGTGTGTGTGTGTGTTTGAGAGCGCTTGTGTGTGTGCATGCATGCGTGTGTGTGTGCGGTGTACCAGAGGTCTCTGAGTTCCTAGACTAGAGCCTCTGGCATGTGACGGCGAACTCCCATTATCTCCTAGCGACCTCTACATACAACACACCTGTTTCCCATCACGACTGGGACATTCCGGGCATCGCCCAGCATTCCACCAAGAGATCTATCGTCTGCCGAGCGCACTGAAATAGATCCGGTTGCCGTAGAAATAAACACGACGGAGGAATCTTGCCTAGCTCCTCAGTTTGGAGGCAGAAATGTGGTGTCATCAGTCAGAGATAGTAGACAGACAGGACTGAGTTCACTAAGGGGCACCAGTTAATAGGTCTGCTTTGACCAAGTGAGGGCCATGGATGGACCGCGCTCCTGGGATGGACAGCAGGGTGTGTGGTGGGGCTGCAGTGCTGCTTCTCATCCACACACCAAACAGCAACACTTTGGTTAGGGGAGGGGGGAGAGGGAGAGGAGGGGGGGGGGGAGGAGGGGGGAGAGGAGGGGAGAGGAGGGGGGAGAGGGGAGGGGGGAGAGGGGGGGAGAGGGGAGGGGGGAGAGGAGGGGGGAGAGGGGAGGGGAGAGGGGGGGGGAGAGGGGAGGGGGAGAGGGGAGGGTGCACCGGAGAGCCATCAGTGGAGGCGGATCAGGACAAGATCAATGGGAGTGACTGAGAGTGCAGGAGGCAGCAGGAGATTTGAGGCGGGCTAATAAATAACATCCTACTGAGACAGGCTCTCTGGGCCCTGCAGCCTGGGGCCCCTGATTACTGCCCCCCGAGGGGGGGGTCTGGGCTGGCCTGGTCTGGACGCACAATACACCTCTGAACCAGTCGCTCCACTCACTCACCTCCCGCCTCTATTAGCTGAACATTTATCTTTCGGCGTGTATGTGGGTTTGTTTAGGGGAGGTTAGCGGGTTGATGGTGGGGGAGGAGACACTAACACTACTCCCCTTCACACACACACACACACAAACACACACACATACAAGCACACACACATATTCCCAAGCTGAAGGGCTGTACTGCTATTGCAGCTTCTGTAGATCTCCTTCCTCCGGGCCAGCAGAAAGAGTCTGTCTGCCTAAGACCAGACAGCTGGATCTATTCTGTCAGCAAGAATTGTTCTGTTTCAGTCATTGAATAGGTTGTGAAGACACACACACATATACACACAGTCTTTCTCCCTGAATCAACCTGTGAATGAAACACATGCAAAACCTCTCAGATTGCACATACTGACTACTATAAAATAACTTGTCTTGATATGAAATACATCTTGCTAATTGATAAGCTTGTGACCACAGCTACCATACTGGCCACTGCTCTTTGGTAACTTTACTATGAATGCCTTGCTTGTTCTTGTTTTGCAGTACCAGTAGTAATGGTGCTGACAGTTAGAGCCAAGGGTTGCATATATAAGTGTATTCATGATATCAAAAAAACAAACAGTGTGAACCATGAAGTTCCTTCCCACATCTCATGTGACAGAAACAGATTGTAATTTCATGTTCTGGCTCAGTCTTCGGATACATTCAATCAAGGCAGTTGTTTCCATCTGGCTCGCTCCCACAATGAGCTCCACTGTACCCAGGAAGTATGTCACAGGTCAGGTGACTTGGCTTGCTTCCCATAACTCAGTAAATAAACAATATAAAGCTCAGCCAAAATAGCCGAAACCACACAGGACGCAGCCCAGAGAGCGTGAAGATAAGAGTGGAGTTGAGCCGAGCCGTGAGACTGACCACGTGGTTCGGCCGCGCCTCGCTGAAGGTCACCGCTGGCACGGAGAGGAGAGACTACAGGAACACCGCAATGGTTGTCACTCCCGTGTGCTGTGACAACTGTCACACCGGAAGGCTTGGACATGATGGGCGAGAGCATTTAGTGCAGACGAGACGAGAGAGGGAGGGGGAGAGATAGAGAGAGAGAGAGAGAGAGAGAGAGAGAGAATGAGAGAGAGAGAATGAGAGAGGGAGGGAGGGAAAGAAGGAAAGAGAGAGAGAGAGAGAGAGAGAGAGAGAGAGAGAGAGAGAGAGAGAGAGGGAGAGAGGATGAGTCTGGGGATCAGTACGGTATGACAGTTCCCATTACTAAGAAGGGGAAGTGGAGCATGTGGCCTCTGGATTTTCCTCAGAGCATTTGCCACAGATACGTCTCCCCACCGCCTCACACACACACACACGTACACGCACACACACAAACACACATCTCCCCCTGCTACTCCCTGGCCACAACGTTTTAGTCATCTCTTCATCCTGGTCTGTCTAGACACCCTCTGCATAGACAGGAGCACTGGAGATGATGTCGCACATAACCCAGCTGACTGACTGGCTGACTGACTGACTGACTGGCTGACTGGCTGACTGGCCAACTGACTGCAGTCGTTGACATTAATCGAAGACTAAATCATTTAGACATGGCTCAATATAAATCCGACATCTGAGGGGAATACTGTTTGCTGTTTTATTGTGTGTTCAGCACTGTGAATAAGGATGTTTGTGGAAAACACATAATCAGGCACCGACATGCGCCAGACAGAAACCATGGCGATGGTTCCAGCTGGTCAATCCTCACAGAGGCACTGCTTATTTCCAACCCTATAATATACACTAACTGGTTCGCGGTGGGTTTCCATGACAACCTTTCAGTATGGCTGAAGGCCCCCGCGAGAGTCACACAAGGACTGTTTCCCAATAGCCATGATCTGCATCATTGGAGGAGGATCATTAGCTGTCGTGCCTTCGTCACGGACCCCCACCCTGCCTTGGGCCGGTGGGCCAGGGGGGGGGGGGGGGGCAGGGAGACGGTGTAGCCTACCTCAATCCTGGACAACAAGGCAGCCTGACCACAACCCCTCAGGCTCTAAGTTCCACCTGTCTGCCTGTCTTCTCCAACGTTCCTCCCCCCCCTGACGTATCATTATCGCTCAGGATCCGGCAGGGCGGTCCAGATCCGTCTGGAGACGTGTTCTTATCCTGGCCGTGGCCAAGTTCTCCCTCTGCCTCCTCAGGCGGTCATTAACCAGGCTCTCTCTCCCCCCCCTCTCTCCTGGCTGTCTCGGGCTGCCTCTCCTCCTCCTCTGCGACACTCAGCTGCCGCAGACCACAGAGGAGGACAGCCCTGGATCTGACTCTCATATCTGACACTGTTCGAGCGTTTTCAAAAGACCCTCCCGAAGAAAAGTCAAATCAATAAACATATGTATACATTTACAGGGCGCTCGTTCCCGTGTCAGAGCACAAAGATGAAAGCGACTGTGACAGCCCCACCTGCTCCAGCCTCAGCACCTTTATCTCCTCTCTAACAGCACGCGGGAGACTGTCAGTGGAAATGAAGATATCAAAACACACCACGCACTCCAAAGCGTTGCCGTGGGGGCTTCCCCGCACCAAACCGACAGTCGTAAAACCTTCAATTTTTCTCGGGATCCTGGATCACAGTGTGTGTATGTTGCTGTGTGTGTGTGTGTGTTTCTCTGTTGTAAAAGACAGGCTGAAGGGCATCTTCCCACCGTGTTTCCTGTGTGGGGTTGCGTCTCAGCATGGACTGATCATTTCAACAGAAATGCTTTTTGTGGGTGTATGATACACGCTGGCTTGTTGAGTGCTTTGGAACTGCATTAAGGATACCATATTGAGGCCGCCACACAAGCCTGAAAGATACACACACACACACACACAATGAAGAGGGTGGACGTGGAGCGGGATGTCATCAATAATAGCGTGAATGAATTTAGTAAAGTGGTGTGATTCCTCTACTGTCTTTATCTCCCGGGTGACAGGCTCCGCCCCTCAGGGGTCAGCACTCCCCTTTGGGGTCAGTTCTCCCCTCCCCCGGCATCAAAAGCTCTCAGGCGTTATGGATCTAGGAGGTTTCCTGCTCTTAATGTTTACATCAGACCCGTAAAAATCCCTCACTGCTGCCTCTGTTTTGGCTCGGTGCAGAACCTGTAAATCTCTCCCCTGCTTCACATTCATTAGCACCTGTTGGAGGTTTTCCTGGTTGTGATGTCATGGTCACAAATCAAAAGGCGAGGAGAACTATGAAGGTCTTTTGAGACCGTCTAGTAAGCGAAGCGACATACAGAGCGCACACACGCGAGAGAGCTTAACCGAAGCGGAACTATAGGGTTCTCCAGCGTTCTGTTGGCCCTCTTTACATCCATCCCCTCAATACGTCATCTCACTCTGAAAAAATATTGTCATCTGTCTCTAAACACCAGAAATCACAAGACACAAACACGCATTGATGACACGATGGGGAAAAAAACGACCCCTCAAACCACAGCTACACTCCGAGCTGCACGTCGACGAGGACTAATCACGGCCCTGTGGATCCCTCCGGGGTAGTGTAGGGCCGGGGAGAAGGCTCCAGTCAGCCCAGCCAGTCCATCTGTCCCTGTTCCACCTCACCTACCTTGTTACACTCATTCTGCTGAAAGAGCACATGAGCCACGCAGGGACAGAGGAGAGTGAAGAGGCCGGGGAGGGGGATAGGACATATGCACATGGGAAATGTCAGCGGTCTGGAGAGTATCCTAGGCAGAGGATGGCTCTGTGGCTCTGATCCGAGGTAGGCCAGCCATCACTGTTAAAGAGGCTCTCAGCAACTGTAGTAGTGACATCTACCTGGCACCACATTGCCCCCTGGTGTTGAAGTTGGGAAATGCACCCTCCTTGTTCGTACCGCTCTCATAAAATCACTCTCAACAACTGAATACCTCTTACACTTACAGTATATACATGTATAGATATAGATAGGTTGACTGGCAGCTGTGCTGATGAAGGCCAAGGTTACAGAGAGAATGTTCCAGGGCTTATGCACACGCTTCTGTTCACTATGTCCTTGTGTCTGAATGCATTTTCTCTGCTCTGACAGATCTGCTGGTGTCAGCAGCCTGCTAGACAGCCTTCAGGGAATACACAGTGCTGAGAGGGGATTCTACTCTGGTGCGCCGCCACAAATATACACTATCTGCCTGAAGGCTACATAAGGATACAGCTATGCAGGCTTCTCTTCAGGAAGATTGGCATCATTTCCCCCACTTTCCTTCACACCCAATCAAGATGTGTTTGTCTCAGTTTATTGTCGGAGATTCATGGTAGATGAAGTCCTGATGGAGCGATTGACCAAATCAGGGTTTATTAATAAAAAAGACAAGGATTGTGTATAAAAACAAAACACTTTATTACAATTAGGCTGAAAAAATCCAATGAAAACACAACTACTTTACAAGTACAAATGTTTTCTTTTTCCATTGTTATTTACAGGTTTTTTTTCTTCAACATCAATAAAAAAAATGACAAATTTATGAGAAAACACAAGATACTAAAGTACATGTTTACAGTGTATTTGTTACATAAAAAAAAACAATGATAACTAAAGGAACGTGCATTATTATTTCCATTTAATATTTTACGGCAACAAAAACAACAACTGATTTAAACTATATTTAAACTGTGTTGTGTGTGGTGGTTTATAACACGGACAATCTCTATTTAAGATTGTGTTTTAATGGCAAAACCTTATGCCAAATATAAGTTACCTTTGGACACTCCCAACAGGTTATCAGACTGGGGGGTCAGGAACATAAAGCATGACTGATACTTCAGGTCATGGATGGATGGATGTGAGTAAGAGATTCACAAATGACAGTTAGCTAGGATGAGCTGAGGGCTTGGGACCCTGCCCCCTCTGGTGGACAACAGCGGTACTACTGGCGGAGCTAGTCACAACTACACTATCACTATCATGAGAAGAATGGTCCAGTGGGATATTCTCTACGTCTAGAAACAACAAGGAAGTCACAGACACCATAAGGGAGAACCAGGAGAAGAAGAAGAATCACATCAAATGGGGGGAGGGAGAGAGGGAGGGAGAGAGAGACAGAGAGAGAGACAGAGAGAGAGAGAGGGAGAGAGGGAGGGAGGGAGGGAGGGGGAGAGGGAGGGAGGGAGGGAGGGGGAGAGAGAGAGGGAGGGAGGGAGGGGGAGAGAGAGAGGGAGGGAGTTGGCAGGGGACAAAGTATGGATACACTAAACATCATTCTATAGGACAGCTCAATCCCCAGAATAGCTACACACCAAATCAATACGCCCCCGGCAAAAGGGAATATATTCATCAAGATGACGATATGAATTGTACTTCATCAGCTCTTGCAGTCAGACACGTTGGTGCAGAGGGAAGCTTTCGAACCAGGGGGGGGGGGGAGATCTGCTGACACTGCAGGTGAGCTAAGAAGAGGACACTGTGAAAGAAGCAGAGCTGTACACGGGCCGACCTCTGGTGCTGTGGGTCACACTCAGCCACACTGGCTCCCTAGCGACGGCACGCCCTGCCTCCGGGAGTCTATTTACACTGACAACAAGGTGGGGGGCTCCAACAGAGCTGCCCCTCCCTAGCTGCTGCCCCCACTGGGCTTGGCTGGGGTTTTGGCTCTGAGGGCTCCTCCGGAGCGAGCCTGGCCCTTGGCGGGGGGCTGCTGCGCAGGGGGGGCGTCTGCAGCGGGGGGCGCCGTGGCCTGGGGGGCCGGGCTGTTGGCCGGAGGGCTCTGGATCTGAGAGGAGGAGGCGGCGGCGGCCTGGAGCAGCTTCTGCTGGATCACCTGGGCGGTGGTGACGCCCGCGGGGAACATCTGGACCTGGGCCGGGGCCGAGGGGGAGGCCTGGGTCAGGGCCACCGTCTGGGTCTGGAGCTAACACAGGACACACACGTTAGAACTGCACACCACCACCTGTTAGACCAATACGATCGCGTATGTTGACTAGGACGAATGCCTTTTGGATTTTTGTGGTTTGTAAGTAGTGAGCTGTTGTGAGGGTTGGATTCCCGTGGTGCCTCCATGTCTCCCTACCTGCTGTGGAGAGGACACGATCTGCTGGATGTTGGCCACGGTGGGCTGCTGCTGCACAATCTGGGGGAGTTTAGCCACCTGGTGACAGACCAAACAGGACCATCAGCACCAACACGCAAACCCCCCTCCCCCCCATACCTCGACACAACCCTACGTGCCCCTTCTGTGGAGCAGGGCCGAGGGGGACTTCTGACGGCGCTCTCACCTGGAGCTGCTGGGCTCCCGTGGGCTTCTGGCCCTGGGCGATGGGAGTGGTGAAGAACTGGGTCTTGATGCCCGGCTGGATCTGGGTGGTGGTGGCGTAGGTGACCTTCTGCTGCTGGAGGGCGGGCGAGGCCGCCTGCACCGTCACCTGCTGGGGACCCATCTGAGAGGGAGGGGGGGGTGGGGGGGTCAACGTAAGCTGCCTTTAAACATTTGTCCTTACCGTGGCTTTCACGATGGGGGCTTTGGATCCAAAACAAGGGCCCCCTGGTGGGCTGAGTGCTGAGTCTTACCTTCTGCTGGGCGGCGGCCGGGCCCTGCTGGGGCTGCGCTGCTTTCTGCTGCTGGGCTCCCTGCTGCTTCATCTGCAGCAGCTGCTGCACCTTCTGCACCTGCATCTGGGGGAACGGGGGCGTCAACACCGGCCCGCCTGCCGCCCCCGGTGGAGAGGAGGAGATATGACAGGTCAGAGGAAGGATAGGCTGGGGAACAACTCCCTTACACACACACTCGCAGAGGAATACTAGAATGCGTGTTGCCAATAAAAATCGAGGAAGTGAAGGCTAACGACAGTGGATTAGGACATTAGGAGTGCTTGTTTTGCCCACCTGTTTTAGGCTGCCCGATGGCCACGCTGATGCCGGCTACGGTGACGCCAGCGGTGGAGACCACGGCGGGGACAGACACGACAGGGGGCTTGGTGAGGGTCACCTGGGCGGTCTGGGCTGCCTGCGTCTGGATCTGACCCTGAGTGGGCACCCGCGTCTGGGCCACACACACAGACACACACAAAGTCACCTCAACAAAGCCAACACCAGGAAAGACTACAAACATTCCCCAGTGTAGTGACACGCAGGTGAGCAGCATCCCATCCCAGCGGCTCTCACCAGTCTGGCCACCTGCAGGTTGGCCACGGTGGCTCCGGTCAGCACGGTGCCGGGCCTGGATGTGGCCACGGAGGCCAGCTGGGGGCTGGCCTGGGCGGGCTGGACCTGTCCAGCCACCTGGCCAGCTCCTGCTACGGCTGCCGCCACCTGCAACTTCTGTTTCTGCAGCTTCAGCAGCTCCTGCAGACCGGGGGGGGGGGGGGTGATTGTAAGTACTAGTGTATCGAGCAGTGGTTCTTAACCCTGGTCCTCAGGGACCCCCTGTCCTGCATGATTTCGATGTTTCCCTGCTCCAGCACACCTGGTTCAAATAAATGTCTCGTTATCGAGCTCTGTAGGAGTCTGGTAACGAACGTGCATTTGAATCAGGTGTGTTGGAGCCAAGAAACACCTAAAACATGCAGGACAGGGGGTCCCTGAGGACCAGGGTTAAGAACCACTGGTATAGAGGGTGTGGGGTAGGTAGTGTATCCAGGGTGTGTGGTAGGTAGTGTATCCAGGGTGTGTGGTAGGTAGTGTATCCAGGGTGTGTGGTAGGTAGTGTATCCAGGGTGTGTGGTAGGTAGTGTATCCAGGGTGTGTGGTAGGTAGTGTATCCAGGGTGTGTGGTAGGTAGTGTATCCAGGGTGTGTGGTAGGTAGTGTATCCAGGGTGTGTGGTAGGTAGTGTATCCAGGGTGTGTGGTAGGTAGTGTATCCAGGGTGTGTGGTAGGTAGTGTATCCAGGGTGTGTGGTAGGTAGTGTATCGAGGGTGTGTGGTAGGTAGTGTATCGAGGGTGTGTGGTAGGTAGTGTATCGAGGGTGTGTGGTAGGTAGTGTATCCAGGGTGTGTGGGTCTACCTGGGGTTTCCCCACAGCCTTGATCTGGGGGGAAGCTGCCTGCTGCTGCTGGATCTGGTGCTGCTGGCGGAACATGTGCAGGTGGGTCGGGGTGATGGGCTTCCCCTGGGCCAGGTGCATGCCTGGGGCTGGGCACAGGAGGGGGGTGGGGGGACAGGGAGAGATAGGGCCGGTCAGACCTCCATACGAGTGGACCTTTTCAGAGAGCATGTTCCTGGCGGAGGAGCCTGCAGTACCTGGAGTGACCTGAGTGACCAGGGGGCGGGCCTGAGACTGGACAGGGCTCAGGGTGGTGGACACCACCGCCGAGCCCGTCGCCGGGGTAACCGCCCTGATGCCCTGGCCTGTCGTTATGGCGACCACCTCGGCGGGCGCGGCCCTCTGCTGGGTTTGGACCACCTGGGCCCCGGGTGTTCCAGCGGTCTGTGGAAAAACACGGAGGAGAGATGACGGAGATCCCCGCACGACACGATACATCTGCTCCCTCAGGGACACGACTAGCTGTTTTGAGACTGTGGTTTCCAGTGTGTTGGACACATTAAAGGAGCTTGATCTCCTTCATCTCAGTGGGACGCTGCACTGAGCTACGACAGCAGCGGTAAACAGTCAGACTTACAGAGAGAGCGCCTGGGATGACTGGTGATGCCAGACGCTTGTTGGCCTGGAAGGGACTTGGAGAAACTCCAGGAACAGTGTTCACAATCACATTCCCCCCTATGGTGGCTTGAAGGGAACAAAAAGGAAACAATTTAGATAGAAATTCAAAAAGAAAATATCTATACATTTTTTCTCCCCCCTAAGTACATGAAATGAAAACCTACCCCCTTGGATGGTCGTGCCGACAGGAGCGTTCTTGATCGCCCCCGCCTGAAAAAACACAAGAAACTCATGAGAAACACCATCCTCCATTTCCTCTCACGAGACAGAAATGAAAACCGGCTGCAATCTGAGCGAGGGGGGGGTGGGGGGCCGTTTCCTCCTGCTCACCAGGACGGCCGTGTTGGGCACAGCAGCCACCCCGGCCACGGTGGGGGCCTGTGGGACCCCCGGGGCCAGGGCTACGCTGGGGGCCTGGACCTGCACCTGGACCTGGGCCGCCGCCTGGGGAGCTCCGGCCTGCTGCTGCTGGGCCAACTGCTGGGTCCTCTGTTGCTCTGCTAGGGCCTTGACGACACACACGCAAACACCACATGTTTCAGCTTAGTGAACGGAGCACGGACATGACCACATCTGACAGACCTACTGCATTCCGTGACGGCAGCTCATACAACAAAAGAGCCGAGGGAACCCCTTCAACGTGGTCCAAAATCGTGCACACACACACACACACCTTCTTCTCCTTGGCAATCCTGTCTGCTCTCTGCGAGGCCACCTGGATGGGAGGGAGGGGCTTGTCGTAGCTGATCCCGCTGTGAAACACCAGGAGGAGTTCACACGTTTAGAGTCCTGGAGGCACATTTGACTGAGAGCATCATTGGCGACAAGGCGCGGAACGCTTTCTCACCTTTCTGCGAGGACGGACGCGTGTTTGGGGTTCTTCTGGAAGGGGTTCATTCCCAAACTGTGACGAGAGGGCAGAGAACGATCCCACACGCACTTAAGTATTTTGAAACGGCGAGAGTTTTAAGTTGATAGCTGTGTTATTTTTTTAAAGAAGGGGAGTGGGGGTGGTAGAGGTAACCTATTACATACAGAGGTTTGATGGGAGGACTCCTCTTGCTGGCGATGATCTTCATGAGCTCAAAGCGGCTGTTGTAGAGCTGGAAGTGGGTGGCGTTGTCGTCCTGGGTGTAGATCTGACAGGTCCTCAGGGGACGGCTGTTCTTCGACTGGGAGGAGGAGGAGACCAACGTCAACAGAGCTGTCGGCACCATGCCAACACGTCACGGCCACAGTTACACAAAGCGATTCACCTCATCAACAACGCCGAATGCCGGCTTACCTTGTAGATGCTCTTAGTCTTCTTCTTGGGGTTGGCCTCGTACACCAGCTAGTAAACAACAACAAACAGCAGTAGGGTTAGCCTTGTACACCAGCTAGTAAACAACAACAAACAGCAGTAGGGTTAGCCTCGTACACCAGCTAGTAAACAACAACAAACAGCAGTAGGGTTAGCCTCGTACACCAGCTAGTAAACAACAACAAACAGCAGTAGGGTTAGCCTTGTACACCAGCTAGTAAACAACAACAAACAGCAGTAGGGTTAGCCGCACCAACGCCAGCGTGTGACCCTGCGGTTCTGTAAGGAACGTGGCGTGGTTCACCGTCACCCCCCGGCCCCCGTCACCCCCCGGCCCCCCCGTCACCCGTCGGCCCCCCTCCCCCCCCCGGCCCCCCTCCCCCCCGTCACCCCCCGCCCCCCGTCACCCTCACCTTGCCCTCCTCCCGGGGGATGATGACGTTCTCGTAGCGGTTGCGGCACTGCTTTGGCGAGCGGTAGATGCGGCTGCAGGAGTTGACCACGTCGCTGACCAGGTCCCAGTTGGGCGTGTGGGCGGGAGACACGATGGTCAAGTTCAGAGGGAGCTCCAGGAGCTGCTTGACAGCCTGACACACAGAACATTTAGTCATTTAGCAGACGCTCTTATCCAGAGCGACAGAAGACACAGTCACCACCCACACACTATACTGACACACAGAATCAGAAATGTGTTTCATCGCCGAGTAAGTGTTCACAAACAAGGAATTTACTTTGGTGGGCAGGTGCAAACAGTAAACATGATAAACAAAATGGTCAAATGTAGAAAAATGTACAACAAAATACTGGCAGAGCTATATAAAATAAAAGACAGTAACCACCAATACACTACTCGCACACTATACTATCGTAAGCAACTACCTAATTACGTTAAAACTCATTTACTATACTGGATAACTAAATAGTTACTACCTAACTATATTATACTACATCTACATTACTAGTACCTAGTAATGTAACCTAGTTACATTACTAGGTAATCTAATTAGGTTACTACTAATAAACTTCTCATCACTCTGCAAATTCAGTCTGTTTGTATCTATACCACGTCTACATATTAACTACCATTAAATACTATCACATACTATGTGATGGTATCCTTTGCATACAGAGATCACATGACTAGGAGGCGGTACCTGTAGCAGGGCCCAGTCCTCACTGATTAGCCACTCCGGGTTGTCCTGGCCCGCCTCCATGGCCGGCTTGACCAATGAGGGCAGGGGCTTGGCGAAGGGCGCCTGCTGCTTGAGGGAGAAAGTCTTCTTCTGGTCCTTGCCCTCGCGGCGGACCTTGAGCATGCTGGCCTTCTCGAAGAGGGAGCGCGGCGGCACCACCGTCTCCCCATGGCCCTTCTTCTTCTTCCTGCCTGCTGCTCACACACACACACACACACACACACACACACACACACACACACACACACACAACACTCCGGCGTGAGGACACATTTACATGTAGTCATTTAGCAGACGCTCTTATCCAGAGCGACTTACAGGAAGTACAGGGACATTCCCCTCCGAGGCAAGTAGGGTGAAGTGCCTTGCCCAAGGACACAACGTCATTTCGAACGGCTGGGAATCGAACCGGCAACTTTTTGATTAATAGCCCGATTCCCTAACCGCTCAGCCGTCTGACCCCCAGGACACACCGCGCCACCACAACCAGGAACTGAACCAGGAGGAGGAGGAGACGACGGCTCACCTGACGGGTCCATCTTCAGCCTCTTGTGCTCCTTGCGGACGTAGACCGGAGGGAGTTTGGACTCGGGCATGGGGGCCGAGTCGTACATCAGGCAGATGACCGAGTCGATGTAGATGTCATTGTCGTCCTGGGGCGGGGTGGGCGGCGTCCAGAGCTGCACACGCCAAACACACGTCAGAACACGTGTCCTACACCTCATACACACATGTATATGCCTGCTAAATATAGATGAGCTTACCGGCATGATCTCTGTCTGGCCATCCTCCGCGTCGAACACGTACTCCTGTTGATAGAGGCACGATGGTTTAGAGATTTGTGCTTGGAAGTGAATAAAGCAGACCGCTGTTGACTCCCCGGCCTACCATGTTGTAGGCATCCTCCCTGGTGTAGGTGAACAGGTCCACCTCTCCCTCCACCAGCAGCCTCTCCTCCTCCTCACATTTGAGCTTCTTGAGGTGCTTCATCTCCCAGCCCCGCTTCACCCAGTCCAGGCGCTCCTGGGGAATGGAGTCGGGGGGGAAAGGGAGCAGAAATCCAGATGTTTTTGGGGGTTTGTTAAAAGAGTTTTGAGACCTTTTTGTGTTGGGTTGGCTTTGTGACCTCCTCACCTTGAGAAGACTTTCATCGTCACCGACGTGGAGGTACTCCAGGTAATGTAGGGCGTACTTCTCTATGGGCGTGAGCTGGGGAAGAGAGAGGGAGGAAAATAGTGAGGAAATAGTACTGCTGTCTAAGAAGAACTTAGACAATATTTGCTTAGAAAATATTAGCCTTCCAGTAAATAATGTAAGTCAAGTAAAGTCATTACTAAGTGAGACACTTTGTAGTGGTTTGGTTACCTGGCACATGACAGCATTGAGCTCCTCTATCTGCGAGGGATCGTCTTTGACCGACGCCTCCTTCTCCAGCTCCTCCCCGGGGGCCTCCGGACCCCCCTGGCCCCCCTGCTCCTCCGCAGGGGGGGCGTCCAGGCTGATGCTGCTGAGGGCCTGGATGTAGGGCCGGGCCACGCGCGGGGAGATGGCCTCGGAGGGGGACGGCTCCTGGTGCAGCACCACAAACTCCTCCACCTTCTCCCCCGAGCCCGCCTCCACCTCAAACAGGTCCTGAATGGTCATCTGGGGGAGAGCGAAACACAGCAGGGTTGAGGAACATCTCTTGGGGATTTGATTGAGCCCATGGTGCCAGAATGGGAGACTGGCATTGGGCGCGCTCGTGAAACCCCCACAAATCGAAACTCCAAATACTGATTGGGTTGGATGTCCCACCTGTGTGAGGAAAGCCAGGGTGTAGTCGGTGCCCTGGGCGGCCACCTCTCTGATCAGGTCCTTGGTGCCGTTCTTCAGAAGCTTCTCCTCTATGGAGTTCCCGCTCTCCAGTCTGGGAGGGAGGAGAGAATGAGTTAGGGGTTCCCTGCGCCCCAGACAGGACGCGGTGTGGGACGAGCTGGACCCGAGAGGGTTAGCGAGCGCGTCACCTGTAGATGTGCACGTCCTTGGAGCGCCCGATCTTGTCGCACCACTCCTGGGTGCGGGTGTCCATGCTGGGGTTGAGGTCCGTGTCGTAGAAGATGATGGTGTCGGCGTCAAACACGGTGCCCACCGCCGAGCAACAGCGGTTGGTCAGGATGCTGCAGAACACTTGGCGGTTCCTGTTAAACGCTTTCATGTTCTCCTGAGGGGAACCAGAGAGGGGTGGGGGGGGGAGGGAGTCAGGAACAGAGCAGAAAGAAAAGGCCTCTATCCTGGCCAACTAGTCAGTTGGAGTGGCCAGGAAACATCCACTCTAACCTCAAACTCTTGTATGAACAATAAACATGCCACTTATGTGTGCTATCGCTTGTGTCCAACTCAAAACCAGGTGTATAATTGCGCTACATAGCTTAAATGATTACAGATATCCTCCAGTACAGTTCACTCACAGATCGCCGACAGAGAGAGAGAGAGAGAAGGAAGGAGAGGTCAAAAACAAATGCAGATGTTGGTTAGATCAGAGAAGTCAAGCCAGGGCAGAAAACGAGTGCCAGTTAGCAGTGATCAAAGAAGGAAAGTTCTAGCAACGGCCGAATCTGGAGCAGTCAAATGTGAGCGTCTCTGAAGGCCCTGGCAGGAACAGCATCCAGCAGAGAGGGAAGAGAGCTCGGTGCTCTGTCCCCGTGGAGAGCCAGAACACTGCACTGAACTGGGAGCTGCCGGTGTTAGATGGGGAGACAGACATTGGGAAGGCTGCTAGCGCTGTGGGAGGGAGTCAACTGCAACAATCAGGCTGTATTGTAACACACTAAACAAGGCCTACTGAACACTAACTAGACCAGGACCAGCTGGTGGGTGCAGATAGGGAGGGGGAGTCTACCTGGCGTTCCTCCAGGGTCAGGCTCTCGTCCACGCGGACGTAGGTGAGCTGCCGGTGGTCCAGGAAGGCCTCCAGGATGTCCAGCATCTTCACCATCTGGGTGAAGATGAGCACGCGCCGATTCTCTGACCTCAGCTTTTGAAGCAAAATTGCCAGAGCCTCCAGTTTACCTTTAGGAGAAAAAACAATAAAAAAAAAAAAAACACATTTGAGTGGATACAAAGTTCTGGAAATTACTTGAGGCTCGATTGAACTCTCGTTTGCCAACTTTTGTGGCATTGTTCTGTTACAGGACGGGCCTGACTGGCTCACCTGAGTCCATCTGCATGAGCTGGAGGTCTGGGAACTGGAGGAGGGGGCCACAGGTCAGCTGGTGGATCTCAGAGCTGTGGGGGGCGGCGGCCTCCACGAGCCTGCGGACCAGGGCCTTGTGCTCCAAGCTGTAAGGAGCCGGGGGATTGGCCGCGTACATTTGAGGGGGAGGAGCAACAGCGGCCGGCACCACACAGGATAACCTAGAAAGACCATCAAAGTGAGAGGGAGGTGTTGACCCACTTCACATACGGATGGTGTTTTTGTTGGACTTCTAACGGAAGTGAGATGTTTGATACGGGTCAAAGCGTGAATGAACTTGAGACTTGATAAGCACCTCTGGACTAAGCTCCTCCCAGCCTCCAGGCGATCAGAGGTGGAGAGGAGAGCGGACTGGAGGTGGGTGGTGGTGGCGACGCAGGTCCTCTGGGCCCGGTGGCAGCTCTCCCTGCCCACCCACCTCCAGCCCCCGGCGGTGAGGGCCGAGTGGGGGGCCCCCGGGGCCACGCAGCAGGCCTGGAGCAGGTCGGCCCCGTACAGGACGCCCCTCCCACAGCGCCGCTCGTTAGCGCTGAACAGACGGGCGAGACGCTCCTCCACGTGGCGGCTCCTCTCCTCCGACGACTCCTGAGGGAGAGAGAGAGAGAGAGAGAGAGAGAGAGAGAGAGAGGGAGGGAGGGAGGGGAGGGGAGGGAGGTAGAGAGAGAGGGAGGGAGGGAGGGAGAGAGAGAGGGAGAGGTAGAGAGAGAGGGAGGGAGGGAGGGCCGTGAGACAAAGCCGGGCCTCGTTCTAAATCACTCTGGTGACAGGGACGGTTGGCCAAGAGCCAGACTCTCACCTGTGGGGCGGCCGGACCTGCCGCAGCGGGAGCAGGCTTGGAGCTGCCACTGGGAGTGCTGGTCGTGGTGGAGTTGGAGTTAACCCCTGGACCTTAGAGGAGAAAGAGAGAGAAACAAAAAGGAGAGAGATGGAGAGAACAGGTCAGTGTTAGAAGGTCAGAAGGAGCAGCGAAGCGCGACCCGTGCAAGCAGGAGCGCAGGGGGGTGTGCAGGTGAGACCGGCGCTCACCTGGCTGAGCCGAGGGGGGGGCGGGGGGAGGGGTGCCGGGGGCGGAGGAGGAGTTGGG
This sequence comes from Osmerus mordax, assembly GCF_038355195.1. Classification (NCBI taxonomy): domain Eukaryota; kingdom Metazoa; phylum Chordata; class Actinopteri; order Osmeriformes; family Osmeridae; genus Osmerus; species Osmerus mordax. The sequence goes on along the minus strand of NC_090077.1, from coordinate 2,431,695 downwards.
CACAGCCGGGGGTACGGTCTGCATCACCATGGAGCCCTGCGGCCGGAGGATCTGCTGGCCGGGGGCCGACACGATCTGCAGGATGTTGCCTGCATCACACAGACACAACACAGGAACAATTAAACAGCTACTTGGACAATTACTGAATGGGTCTCAAATTGGGTTTTCAGGAGGTCATATTCAAATAAATTGGGAGAGAAAAAACATCAAATTGGAAAGGGAGAAATTCTATGTTGAAAGTGACTGAGAAATATATACTCAAGATGTTAAACTGTCATAAAAGTTGAAGATGTAACCTTTTATCCTGTATAAGAATGATACTGTGTTCAGTGTGCAAAGAGAGGCCTACCCCCAAATGTGAACTCTGGGTAACACTGGGCTTATGTAAACAAGGTGACCTGGGCTGACCACTATGTTACTGGAGAGGCCATAAAATAAGTTAATCATATGGTCAAGCTTGGAGGGGTCAGAGAGCGCACACACACAAAGACGCGCGCAAGGTCTATGCAAGGGAGCCAATCAAAGGAGAGCCATGTGACAGTTGTATGAACCAATGACTGTGAAGAGCGGTTTCGTTTAAAAGGTTAGCTAGCACAGCATGCTAGTGGACAAACTTTGTAGCACCATGGCGTGTGATGTTTTAGTGTCCTTGTGGGCCGGTCGCAAGTAAGAAAGCTTTCTTAACTTCCTCACCGACTGACTGTGCAATGCTTGATGGGTTAATATTTCTGACATAAACAGCACACAGACACGAGTCTGGCTGGAAAAAACAGAGGAAGAAGGAGGAGAGAGTATGTATGCAGGCTGTACTTTACCGAGTGTACCTTGGAGCTGCAAGGGCTGGCCCGCGGTCAGCTGACGCAGCTGGCTGGGGGACAGGGTGAACTTGTTGCCCTGGAACTGCAGGGTGACGGGGGTCTCAGGCTGGGACACCCGGGTCTGGTTGCCCGCTATGGAGGCCAGCTGGGCGATCTTCACCACATCTCCACCTTCAGTAGGATGGAAGAGCACACACACACACACCTCTAGTTAAATAACTGCTCCAAAATGTTTTTTTTTTTTATGTTTCTCAAAAGACCCAGCGGTTTTTCAGTTAGTTAAAAGGGTGAAACTAAAGAGTGACCATGCAGAACCAAGGTGGGTTAATAAGTGGACAGGTCCTTCACAGCAGCTCAACCCTGAGGGGGGAAGAAACCTGAACAGAGCGGTCTTCAGGAGACACACATCCTGGAACAAACAGACTATGTATTCAGTTAAAGCCGGTTTGCACTTAACTGGGCCTTTTCAACACCATCCCCACTTCAGCCAGAGACGCAAGGTAGACTCAGAATGACAAATATTCATCCTCAAACGACCACATTTCTCTTTTTAAATGAAAGTCAACGCATAAATAAACTAGCGAAACGATAAGACGACTGGAGGGGTGGCGTCAATTTCCCCGCTTAATCGTGAAACGGTATCCATGGTGACGTGAAGGTGCTGTTGAAAAGGTTTGCGTGTTCGCACGGGGAGGCAGAGAGCCGTCTGAGAACCACCATGTGTGAGGAACCAACTCCACACACAGAGCAGAGTGCACCCGCACCCCCCCCCCCCCACACACTCACAAACAACAGCAACAACAAAAAACACAGGAACAACATCCCCTGTGCAAAGAGGATCCCAAAACGCTTTGGGGATCTCATCTTGCACAGGTAGGCTGACACAAAAAAAACACACAAGATTAGTAAAATGGGAGAAACCAATTTTGGATGGGGTTGGGGGTGCATTGGGCGGTGTTTAGACAGGTTAAAATGGTTGAGTGTGGTGGGTCAGGGCAGCATTCGATGTGGACATGCAAGTCTACAGAGAGCCAAACTGAGGAAGACTGGGTCAGTGGACAAGCTGCTGATGTGCTCGTTCAGACTGGAAAGCACTGGGCCTTTGGTTTACTCAGTCAACAGCTTACAGTTTTAATAAGAGAAAAAATTGAATTATGTGAAATATTTGAATTACCGAGGCCATAGCTAGGCATTATAAAAGGTTGTGAATCCCAAAAAAATATTTCAAAGAATAGTCTCACTGAATACATCACCAATATCAATTAGGCTTACATAGCTTTTGAAAATTATATATAAAATTGAAATGTAAATTTGACATTAATGCTTTGCCCATTTAGTTGTTTTTAAATGCCACCCCCCCCCCCCCCAAACTGTTTAGTTAAAGCCAAGCCCCAAGTACACATCAGCAGCGTCCTATAAAAGCCCTGCGTTCAGAGCAGCACTTCCTGCTGCAGAGGAGCAGGGAGGAGGGGAGGAGGCCACTGACTTACTAGGCAGCCGTGCCTGGGCCTGGGATGTTAGAACCAGCCTCTGGGGCAGCAGGCTGGGCTGGAGGGCCTGGCTGGGGGCTAAGGCCGGCCTGGGCCCCTGAGCCGAGCCGGGCAGGGGGACCTGGGCCACGGAGCCCAGCGCCGCCTGGGCCGGAGCCCCAGGGGCAGCCCCCACCACATGCTGCCTAGCGGCGGAGCTCCCATAGGGGGCTACAGCAGGGGATGTAGAGGTGGTGATGGCTGGAGTGCTGCTGTGGGCTTTCTGAACAGCCCCTCCAGACGCTGTAAGGGACAAGGGGGTTTGGGATGGGGGTCTTACTGTTAGACAACACGTACATAGCTCTGCTTCAGTGAGGTTGTCCTTCTGCATGATGTGGGACTGGCTGGCTTACAGGGCTATCATCACGTCAATATCGGGAGAATTTGTAGTCAAGGCTTCCAGTCAACGGGTGCCAGGCTAAACCTAAGGCTTATAAATATGGATTCAACCTTTTTAGTTTTTGAATATGGTGCACATCAATATGGTGCACTTTCCCATGCAAAAACACATTTGAAAATGCCATGGTAGTAATGACACACAAAATGTTAGAGTAAACCAACTAAAATAAAAATTAAATATCACACATGCCTCACAAAACAGTAAGGCTGATGTTACGGGCTTTAAAACGGCACACACACACACACACACACACACACACACACACACACACACACACACACACACACACACACACACACACACACACACACACACACACACACACACACACACACACACACACACACACACACACACACACACACACACACACACACACACACACACTCGAAGCTCCTCAGGCTTAAAAGGAGATCTTTACGTCCCGGATTTGCGATCCTCAAGGCAACGGCGCCCCCTAGTGGAGGGGGGACGAGCCTCTGACAGATGTGTTCTTACCCTGGGAGCTGCTGGTGCTGGTGGTGGTGACGGGGGACTTGCCCCTGGCCTGGGCCGGCTGTGTGGACGCAGCAGGGGCCGTGATGGTGGGGGTGGCGGTGGGAGGAGTGGGAGACGGGCTGGTGATGAGGACCAGACGGCCCTCTGGCTTGGTGCCGTACTGCACCGGCTGGAACAACCTGCCGATCACATCCCAGAATCAGACCCGTCGATCGTTCCCCCTTCGCATGTCTTACCACCAAGCAGGAGGTTGTTTGTGTTGTGTGTGGTCTCCGTCCAGACCTCATGGGTTTGATCTTGCAGGGCTTGGGCCTGGCCGGGGGGTCCGGGCTGCTGTGGATCTCCTCGATGAGCTGGCGGGTCACCTTCAGCTTGGGCAGCACGTTCTCCGCCTCGTGGCGGGTCAGACGGCGCTCGTTGCTGATCAGGTCAAACAGGGACAGGTCCACAGTCTAGGAGGAGGTAGAAGGAGTTCGAATGGTTGAGATCAGTGAGATCAGATGGAAATACATTTTTAGAAGCAATGTTTTTTTGTTTTTTTTTTCATTTCACACAAAAACCTGAACGGTCAAAATGGCTGTGAGTGAGAAACTTCCTGAGTGCCACTGTGTGTGTGTGTGTGTATATGTGTGTGTATGTGTGTGTGTGTGTGTGTATGTGTGTGTATGTGTGTGTGTGTGTATGTGTGTGTATGTGTATGTGTGTGTATGTGTGTGTGTGTGTATGTGTGTGTATGTGTATGTGTGTGTGTGTATGTGTGTGTATGTGTGTGTGTGTGTATGTGTGTGTATGTGTATGTGTGTGTATGTGTGTGTGTGTGTATGTGTGTGTATGTGTGTGTGTGTGTATGTGTGTGTGTGTGTGTGTGTGTGTATGTGTGTGTGTGTGTGTGTGTATGTGTATGTGTGTGTGTGTGTGTGTGTGTGTATGTATGTGTATGTGTGTGTGTGTGTGTGTGTGCCCTACCTTCCAGGGGTCGTCCTGCAGGGCTCCCAGCACCAGCGAGGGCGTGTGGTACTGCAGAGCGGAGCAGACGTAGGAGCTGCTGGTCTCCCTGGGGGTCACCAGGTCAGGGTGGTTACACACCCGCTGCAGCTGCATCAACACCTGCAGGACACTCACAAAGTGGCCCGTCTTCAACGCCTCCTGGGCTCTAGGGGGCGACGGAGAGCAGAGAGCAAACGCATGAGTAACAGAACGGGGGAAACAACATTAGCAAGGGCGTGTGACTAATGCATGAGTTCGAACTGACTAATACAAATAAGTACTGTGTGCTGTGTTGCTCAAGGGTGGCGCTGAGAGAGAGAGAGAGAGAGAGAGAGAGAGAGAGAGAGAGAGAGAGAGAGAGAGAGAGAGAGAGAGAGAGAGAGAGAGAGAGAGAGAGAGAGAGAGAGAGAGAGAGAGAGAGAGAGAGAGAGGGGGGGGGGGGGGGGGGGATGAGAGGAGAGAGAAGGGGGTGGGGATGCGGTCAGGGGAGTGACTGACCCTGGCTGGATGAGGATGTCCTCGTACATGTTCTTCTGCCGGCCGGACAGACGACACTTCAGGATGTGTTCGTACTTCTTGGGCAGCTGCTTCTCCACGTCCCTCTTGGAGCGCCTCAGGATGAAGGGCTGGATCATCTGAGGAGCAAACGGAGGAGAGCCGGACCTGAGTAGGACTAGACAGCTGAGAAAACACACCAGGCTTTCCAAACGGCCGCCGGAGATCGTCAACACACCCCAGGATGGGTTGTGGGGCTTTCCACCTACCCTGTGCAGGCGGATGACCAGTTTGTGGCAGTAGTCCTGGTTCTGGTCGGTGCCTGGTTTCACAGGGAAGTCGGAGTAGGCCCGTGTGATTCCAGGCAGCAGGAAGTGGATCATGGTCCACAGCTCCTTCAGGGTGTTCTGCAGTGGTGTGTTGATGAGGAGGATCCTCTGCTGGCTGAAAAGTCACACAAAAACAACAACCGTCAACTTCCGCGAATGCTTTCTCACAAAGCCCTGATCTTTCGGACATCTCTGCGTTCCGGACAGAGGGGAGTTCCCGCGAGCGCGTCTCACCTCTTGAGGGCGAAGACGGTCTCCCAGTGTTTCTCGGACATGTTCTTGATGAGCTGCACCTCGTCCAGGACCAGGTGCTTCCACCTCCTCCGCAGGAAGTGGCTCTGGTCCTTCAGCAGCAGCTTGTAGGACGTCACGCACACGTGGAAGCTGTTGGCCTCCGCCCAACCCTGACGACACAACAACAACAAGAGTTCACACCGGGTTCCCCACGACCACGCTTACCAGCAGGCGTGCGTGGGGAACCCTGGAGACCCCCCCTAGTTACCGTTCTCTTGGCTCGGCGTTCCCGTCGGTTGCCAAGGTACAGGAGGATCTTCAGACCGGGACACCATCGTTTGAACTCCATCTCCCAGCTCAGGATCTTGCAGGTCCTCACCACCACCAGGTGGGGTCCCCAGATTCCTAGAGGAAAAGCAACACGAGAGATTCAAAGACCCGTCTTCATATCGAAGCTTGGCACACAAGCAACCAGAGTCCCACACCCTGCCCCAGCTAAGGGCCGTGCCCGCCCTGTGGACGGCCATGTTGCTCACCCTCCTCCCCAGCCAAGTGAGCCATGTAGGCCACGGTCTGAACCGTCTTGCCAAGGCCCGTCTCATCTGCCAGGATACCGTTGAGGTTCTTCTTGTGAAGGCTAGCCAGCCAGTCCACTCCGATCTGCTGGTACTCCCGCAGGGAGCCATGCAGCAGGACAGGAGCCTGGCAGCGGACCTGGAATGCAAAACAAACACACCCTCTGCATTAGAAAAATATAATCACATAATATTCATAATATCCAAGGCAACAGAAGTGGACTGACTCATCATTTTATACTTGATTCCCTCCTCATCCATAATATTCCCTATCGTCCTCCCTGTTATGGAACCGTGACCCAGTGTGTGAGGACAGGCTGACTCCCCTGTGACCCAGTGTGTGAGGACAGGCTGACTCCCCTGTGACCCAGTGTGTGAGGACAGGCTGACTTGCTGTGACCCAGTGTGTGAGGACAGGCTGACTTGCTGTGACCCAGTGTGTGAGGACAGGCTGACTTGCTGTGACCCAGTGTGTGAGGACATGCTGACTCGCTGTGACCCAGTGTGTGAGGACATGCTGACTCCCCTGTGACCCAGTGTGTGAGGACAGGCTGACTCCCCTGTGACCCAGTGTGTGAGGACAGGCTGACTCCCCTGTGACCCAGTGTGTGAGGACAGGCTGACTCGCTGTGACCCAGTGTGTGAGGACAGGCTGACTTGCTGTGACCCAGTGTGTGAGGACAGGCTGACTCCCCTGTGACCCAGTGTGTGAGGACAGGCTGACTCACAGCTGAGGTAGTCCTGGCACTGCCCTTGGGCAGGATGAGGTCGGTGGCCGCCGCCACCTCTGCTATGTCCCTCTTGGGTTTCCCGTCGGCACCGGGCGAGCTGGGCTTGTCTGCAGCACTGTGCTGGTCCACGCTGAGCACCGAGTCGATCAGCACGGCCTCGTGGGGGCTTCCCAGAGGGGTCTCCGTCACTGAGAGACCAGGAAACCAGGCAACACTGAAACACTTGCTCCAACACAACTCATTGTCTTGCCAGCAAGGCACAGATGGAAACAATTATGAGGGGATGTTTTTTTGGGGTACCTTCAGATTCCTCCTTGTCCTCGTCCTCGTCCTCACTCCGAGGGCTGGGCTGAGGCCAGTCAAAGCTGTCGGCGTACGCCCCGGCATACTGCTTCACCAGAGCATCCAGGGGCATCTCAGCTGAGAAGCAGACACACACACACACACACACACACAGAGGTGAGACTAAGACGGGGAGAGACTCCCATAGGAATGTCATCCAACAACTGTTTTTTTGTGTTTGGTGCCGTAACGAACCATCTTTAGCCAGTTCTGCCAGCTCCTTCTTCTGGTCGGCTTCCACCTCCATGGCCTCCTGCTCTGCTATGGTGCTCTCCTCATCCAGCGCTGGGAGGAACAAAGACACACACACACAACCGCACGGTCACACACACACACACACAACACAACTGTAGGACAGAAACACCCACATGACATGGGGGGGGGGGCCTCTGGATTACATACGTTCTTCTTCAACCAATGACGTGCTGGATTTTCTCTTCCTGGTTGAGACGCTGGGTTCCTGCTAAATGTGAAAATATGCAACGATGAAATGATGCATTTGAAAGATCATGGCATATCATTATCGCCCTTATGTCCCGATTAAGTCGCTTGTTTCCAAGTAGCGCCTACCTCTTTTTCTTTTTCTGCATTCTCCACTGTCGTCAGAGCACCCTGTCCTGTAATACGAGGGATAAGCAAATATTTTGTATGAAGCTCATAGATCAATATGAGGGGAATTCCCAGAAGCAGATTCTCTGGACAGAAGTGAGAAAGCTCACCCTTGCTTGAAGCTCTCTGCAGGCTCAGGGTTTTCAGTCTTTTGTTATAAATCTCAAACTGGAGTTTGATTTCGACGACCTGAAAGAAACCACACAAGGAGAATTGGGCACGGCTTAGGGTAATCTGACTGACGTTGATGTTTTGTTGGACAGAACCTCGAGGCGTCCAGACCGATCTCACACCTGCTCAATGTTGGACCAGAAGAAGTCCACCTCCTGGGCTATGCTGCTGGCGATCTGACGAAGGTGGGACTCCTCCTCCTTCTTGGACCTCTCCTCCATCTTCTTCTGCTCGTCATGGTAACGGGCACAAGTACGAACCAGCTGAAGGGGGCGGGGGGAAATGCCAATAAATGTCAAGGAGACAAGACTCCGGGTGCCGTCAACACCAAGTACACAAGGCACCAGCGCCACCATACCTTCTTAGCAGCAGCCTCCTTCCACCTCCTCTCCTGAGCGAAGTCTGCAGCCATCCAGCGCATCTCCTCCAGCAGGTAGTCCCAGTGGGACTTGGGCCGCGAAGCCTCCATGAGTTTGGGCAGCCTGCTGGCCGACCACTGACCCTCCTTCCTCAGCTCTGAGATGCGCTGATGCACCTGGGACTCCTGTGTGGGCGGAGAGGAACACGGACAGCATGAACGTGAGGAGTGATCTCAACCTAACAACCCTCTGATCTCAACCTAACAACCCTCTGATCTCAACCTGACAACCCTCTGATCTCGACCGAACAACCTTCTGATCTCAACCTGACAACCCTCTGATCTCGACCTAACAACCCTCTGATCTCAACCTGACAACCCTCTGATCTCAACCTGACAACCCTCTGATCTCGACCTGACAACCCTCTGATCTCGACCTGACAACCCTCTGATCTCAACCCGACAACCCTCTGATCTCGACCCGACAACCCTCTGATCTCGACCCGACAACCCTCTGATCTCGACCCGACAACCCTCTGGTCCTTTCTGTGTCCACGTGAGCCCGCTCTTCCTCACCAGTTTGGCCTGCTCCACCTGTTTATCCTGGGAGTTCTCCTGTGAGGACTGCATGCCCGAGCCCTGGCCAAAGCCCCCCAGTTTGACCGCCGACGTGCCGTTGGGCCCCGCCAGCTTGGACTGCGTGGCCGGGCTTACGCTGGAGCCGGGGGGGCGCAGGGGGCCCGCCGTGTGGGGGGACGGGAGGGAGTTGCTGGCCCCCAGGGCGGAGGGGGACAGTGAGGAGATGGAGTTGTTCATCATTCTCTGACCGGCTTGAAGCGCATCTGCTCCGGGACGTGCTAAGGCCACGGTCTGAGGAGAAGCGGGAAAGAACCCCAGATGTTGAGAACGTGTACACCTACAGGACATAACTACAAGCTGAAACTGTTCTGAATGGTCATGTGTGGACTGAGCGCGTGTCCTGCCTGCATCATGGGCTGGACCTGCTGCAGCTGCCCAGCCTGCATCTGAGGGTGGAGGGCCGACTGCATCTGCTGCTGGAGCTGGGCCTGGAGCTGGGCGTGGGGGTTCACGGGGGCGCCGACCGCCCCCTGCACCTTGACCTGGGCGGCCGCCTGGCCGGGGTTATCCACCAGCTGGGACTGCTGGGAGAGTGCCAGGGGCAGACCCCCCATGGGGAGGATGCCCTGGGGCATTCGGCCTGGCAGCTGGGGGGGAGGGGTGTGCAGGCTGGCGGCGTTCTGCACCGGGGGCCCTTTGGACGGGTCGTACTGCTGCTGGGTCTGCTTCTGGCCAGGGATCTGGACCGCCTGGGGGTTCGGAGGCATCCCACCTGCGGCACAGGAACCGAGTCAAGGGAAAAACCAAAGGAGAGGTGCGGAGAGGATGGGAGTGTGTGTGTGGGAGGGAGTTGATCAGGCTCTCTGGTGCTTGCAACAAAGTCTAGGCCATTCTTGCTTGAATGAAAAATGTATAGAAAAAATACGAATTAAAATCCCTGAACTGAAGCAGCCATGGTTGGGCTGGTGCCTGAAGTTCGAGTGAGCTCTAAAAGGGGGATAGACAGAAACCTCCAAAGGAACCTCTATTCTAACATTTACCTGCGTGGAATACCAGAAGACTGCTCGGCAGGTCGAAGGTAGTTTTTTCCCCCTCCCACTGCATTCAATATAGATCTACTTTGTGGTCTATGTTATATAATTTAAACTTGTGATTTGGATGTTTTTTTAAATATCAATTTCCAGGATGAGCTCCCCAGAACCTTGCTATGGCCTTGTGACCTGGATGTGCTGTATATACCAGCAGCAGCATGAACTACCTCTTACTGCTGAGGAAGAGTGGAACATAATGAAATCATACAGCACAATGATTACAGAAGAAATCAATATGATCTTCTACATGTCTGTCAAATGAAATACTACTTCAGGTAATGCAAACCAAAACATTATCTGTAAAGAGAGAATGTGATTAAAACGGTAAAACTTGGGTCATGCATTAAGGGTTTAGGAAGTTTGGGAGAGGGATAGAGAAGGAATGAATAAAAGAAACAAACAGGTCAGAAAAAAAAAAGGAACTGGACAATCACGATCACAAAAACGTCACATGTTCAGCATGCATGAAGCGATGTCACTCTGGCCGGAAACGCTGGCATTTCAAATGCCTGGACTTTTGGTGGGCGGTACAGAACATAGCAAAGCACAGGAGAGAGCAGGGGACACACGGGGGGGGGGGGGGGGCGTCTAGCAGGCGGCAGGCCTGAGCGGAGCTGGGCACACTGAAGCAGCGGCTGTCTTACCTCCCTGTCGACACCAACACCTGGCCCTGACACACACCCCCAACACACGCGCCCCCCCCCAAAAACACCACCCGTGACGGGGCCGCACCTCCTCCAGCACGGCCCGCCCTCCAGCCACGGCTGAGGGAGAGAGCCCAAGTCAGAACGGTATGCCATGGACACGGATGGAGAGACCAACAGAAGATGAGCGATGGAAAAGACAAGACTCTCGATGGACTGGACGGAACTGAGGAGGTGGAGATGTTGGCGAAGGTGCATTCTGTTGAGACAGCGGGCTGGGAGAGAGAGATGAAGGAGGGATGCCGATGAGAAATTAAAAAAAAGTAGTAATGCAAAAAGGAGCCATTTAACAAGCCAAAACACATCCCACTGAAGAGAGATCATTTTTTTCCCGGTCTTTCCCACTTCCCGTTTTCCGCTTCCGAATTAGCCAAAGCTCCGCCGGTACAGGGAAGTCCATCCAAAAAATGATTTGAGGAACAAACTTCAGAAAAGGAAGAGATGGATGGAGACGGATGATCAACGGCCAACATAAAAGACAAATCATAAGGACATGGCATCTTCCTAGTGAGGCTACTCTTCTTCAAGACTTGGTTCTCCTCTTCCTCATCCTCCCTTGTGACAGAACGATAGGGCGCTGGCAGAAGCTAACCCTGAACTTCCTTAGGCCTGCTGAAGTATCCGAATGATGGATGAAGATCGAGTTTGTTGATGCTGCTTGGAAGTTTTGTTGGAGACATTCAATGTTGGATTGGATTTTTTGTTTTTTTGGCGAGTTTGTTTGTTGATTGGTTCACGTCCAGCAGCATCGAACAGAACAGAGTACTGCCTTGGTAGTGGCACTCCTACCTTGCGCAGTCGGCATAAGCTGCTGGAGAGGAACGCCAGGCGATCCTAAATTGGCTACACCAGGATGCTGGAAAATCAGCCCATGGCGACCAACGTCAATCCGGGACCTCTTAGCCTGATCTGGGATTCAAAACACACAATACCCTCATAACGCAAAAAAAAAAAAGGAAAAAAAAACTACAAAGAAACTAAACACTGCGTACACAGACAGCGACGATGACGCTCTGACGTACAGACCCACACTTCTCCTTCCGCGGGTTAGGACCTCTACAAACAGCGCTAGTAGAAGGTGCCAAATATCTAGAAGCAGAAGCAATTTGAGGGAAGAAACCAAAAAAAAAAACGAACAAACAGAAAAAGGAAGAAAGAAAAGGAGGGGGAGCCCAAACTGAAGAGAGACGGGAGGGGGGGTTCTGGAGGCCCTACCTGCTTGTGCCATGGCCTGCTGCCTCTTAAAAGCCTCCATGTCGCCTGGGTTGGTCATGGTACCAGCAGCTCCTCCGGGGTGACCCTGGTAGAGATGCACTCTAGAGGTTAGCATGATGACCCTTCACACCAGATATCTCAACGTGAACGTTTCAGTTTGGATCGCAAAAAAAAAGAAGATTAAAACGGTGGCCATAGTGTGCGAGACGCATTCCCTCTGTGAACGGGCTTGTGTTCAGGAGAGCCCCCCCCCCCCCCCCCCCCCCCTTTCACTGCTCTTCACCTGCAACTGCTGCTGGGTGGAGAACGCCGCCGAAACGTTGGGCGGGAGCTGCGTTGCTATGGCGACCGGCGTTCCCGCCTGTCCATCCTTCCCGGTGACAACCTTGACCTGGGATCGACACAGATTTGAATTACATTCACACACAGACGGTTTTCACTGCGATTCTGAAAACAGAGCTAATGGCAGTTTCTCTGTTTAGAATTTTTTTCATAGACATAAAAAAAACTAACAACTGCCCACCTCGTCGTTAATGACCTCAGACTGCTCCTCCTCTTCCTCCTCATCCTCAAGGTCCAAGTCGTTCTGCCTCAGATAAGTGAAGAGCGGCACAGAAGGCTTCTTCTTGAAGGCCAAAAAGTCCATCATGTTCCCCTGGAGGTGCTGAAGGAAGAACAGCTCGATAAGGTAGTCTTTGAACACCTCCTTCAGCCCCTCCATCTTCTTCGCGTGGTGCTCCAGGCATTGCTTCCTCAGCTGGGCCACTTCCGGGCTCGAGGGGGCTATTTCCTCCAGCTTTTTGGGCGTTTGCTTCTTGACGGAGCCCATGGACATGCCGGTAGGGCTGAGAGGAGTGTTGGGGATGCCTTGGGAAGGGTTGGTGAGAGACGGGCTGGACGGGGGAATGGAGGAGGGCATGCTGAAAGTGGCATTAGCGGCTGCTCCGATCCCAGCACCCCCACCTTGGGCCATCTTCTCGTATATCATGGGGCGCGCCAGCTGCCCCTGGATGATACTGCTGATCTGAGGAGGTAGGTTAGATGTGGTGATGTGTCCTGGGCTTCCCAGCGTGGGCAGAGACGTGCCGCTGGCCACCGGACTCTGCGGCCCCAGGTGATGGATGGTGCCTCCGGTCTGCGAGTGAGGCTGGGACAGCCTCCGCTCCCGCACAGAGCCTGGGATGCCGGGGGAGGCCAGCTGGGCCTGGCCGGGAGTGCCGGGTGTAATCTGGGTCAGCCCTGTGCCATCTTGGTAAACAAAATGACTACTTACAGTCGGGCTCCCTAAACTCATTTGTCTCATCAACATGCCAGGGTCGACGAATCTGGTTGGACTCTGTCCGCACACGCCCAGACCTGTTCCTGGGGCCCCTGGCCGTTGCACGCCCTGGAGGGGGCCCGGGCTTTGCTGGGTGGGGCTTTGGGGTTGCATGGGCTGGGGCAGGGGTGAGGTGACCTGGATTAAAGGAGATGTGGCATGTTCAAACCTCCACTGTTGGGTTGTGTGCTGAAAGCCAGGAGAGGCGGGGTTCTGGATGGGCACAGGGGTCAGAGTGATCTGTTGGTTGCCGGTAACCATTTGACCCACATTTTGTAAGGTGATGTTCATGTTCTGCCCAGTGACGGGGCTTCGGCTCATGATTATCTGGTAGTTGGGGGACTGTGGGGCTGAGGGACTGGCTGCAGAGGTGATGGTGGTCACAGGGGATTGAGGGTGGTTGACTGTTGCTTGCTGCTGGGTTGCCAGGTTCTGCTGCTGGGTTGCCAGGTTCTGCTGCTGGTCATCTGCTTCAGACTTGGATCTCTGAACTTGACGCTGCACATTCTGTGATCCACTTCCATGGTGCATTGCGTTATTTAAAAGCAGTACCTGTAGACAAGGTGCAGATGTCAAATTACAGTTGACAATACTACACACCAGCATCACATGGACAAAATAACAGTTAGGGTAAACTAACCCTAACCCTAACTAATAAATCAAAATAATTTCCAAATGTTTGATTGAATTCCCCCTACCATCAAAATGCAAAGATTACTTTGTCTAAAGGTTTCATAAAGGCCGAATATGGAGACAAATGGGTGTAAACATGGCAAACTACTGATGTTATTGTTTACGAAGATGGGCTAGGTCTTACTCCTGATGCATACAGTACCGTTGAGAAGCAGAACGCTGCGGCTTCAACTCAATGAAATGCGTATGTTTCATGCATCTCCCAATACTAATTTCAAATTCTCCATAAAGTCACTGGCTAGCTAAATTATTAAATTTGATTACAACGACATTTGTTTCACTGTGGCGCACAAGCGGAATCCGTTCCATTCCAACAATTAGCTACACTAACCCAAGTAGAATTTGACAGCCCAGTACAGTACATAAGTCAAGGTACACTAGCTAGATACACACGAAACATACAATAATTTTGTTATTAGCTAAAGTTACTTACATATCGTAATTAGCATGATAACCAGCACTGTTTATTGCAACACTGCATTTATTTCTTGTGTAGCTAGCCTATCTAGCAAACAATTAAATACAATGAACTAGCTCGCTGACAAGAGCGTGGTAGTCTAGCTTAGGCTAGCAATATACGGGTGCTTGTTTAGCTAGCCTAGCTAGCTATTCGTATCGACTCGGCATCTATTACGGATCAAAACGCGTCTAGTGTTATTTTTTACTATACACCTTTCTATTAATTTAGTTTCTAGTTTTCCAATATTCATCACATGAGATACATAACCACTGTTAACAGTTTAGTTGTAAAGAGTAGTCTAGCTACCTTTAGCAAGCTAGCTCTAGCTATGTTAAGGCCTGCAGTGCTTGGTAAATAAATAGCTAGCTAATATTATTACATGCACAACAATTGCGTACCTACTCACAGTGGATGAAAATACAGCTGTCTCATCAACGAACACGCTATCTTCAAAAACTCATATTCAAGGTTTTTCTGATACTGCAAGATATTACATCAATTCAATGTTTTGAGCATATCTCATTAAGAGACATAGCTGCGGGCCACCTATTCTGTGAAGAACCGGAAGTACTTCTGATCGAGAGGAAGAAATCTACTGAACCAACCGGGTCAAAGATCCTAGAGATCCACTTGCATAAGGTATACCTGTGCTGAGTTTGCTGAAAGCGCATTATTAATCAGTTATCTGACTTATTTTGCTTTTTGCGGAAGAGTTGGCTCGATTAGTGTTTTACATCTATTTTAAGTGGATGGTCTTACCAAAACTAATTGTGAAGGAGGTTGGCTGTGGAAGAGAATGATAGAAGAGAAATGGTTCACTATTTAAAGTTCTGACAGAACAATAGACGACAAGAACCAGAAAGACTGGTATCAAATCACAAACTTTAATAAGAAATACAATTGATATAAAACACAGGCATAGTAATAATGTTTGTTCTTTTTGCTACACATTGGCAATACTTGGTCTCACATTCACTCACACAACTCAAGTCCAGGTAAATCCAGTCCAGACAGTGGTGTATTTGCACAAATAATGTCACTCACAATCACCCAGGGAAAATAGAGTGGACATTTGGTTAGGACTCTGTTCAAGTAGAACAACAAACAAGTTAATTTGAGAAGACAATGACCTTCTCTGATAAGCACCTTACAAGTGAGTAAAAAAAAACTGGAAACTCTAAACATAAACCATAAACTCACGTCAGGCCTCTGCAAACCATACCAAAGCATATTCACAAACATGCACAAAACAACTGTCATCCCGCAGGAACCCGACAAGATCAAGTAATGAAACGGACCACTTTTCCTGCTCTCTATAGTCACAATGACATGATCCTTGGGTAGAGATCGGCCGTGACAGTGGTCAAGTAGTTCCGGAACATGCTTTGTTCAAAGTGCTTCTGTGTATCAACATTCTGAGGGTGGTGGCGGGGGTGGTGGGGTCCTGTCATCATTCAAGAGAGACGGTGCTTGCAGCTTATAATGCGGTTGCACTCAGAGTGCGAATTATACAATGACAATAGGGGGGGTCAACTTCTTCTCCAGGGCAGGTATCGACCCCCCCGACCTGTTGCTTTTAGCTCTTTGGGGGGGGGTCCAAGTCTCAATTAGGGGGGTCAGACCCCTCAAAACCCCACCCGTAATTCGCACCCTGGTTGCAGTGGTGGAGCTCATGCACACTGCGTAGTCTGCAGAGCGGACAGGCGACGTTCTATGCACTGCTTGCCTGTGAACGACGAAAGAAAAAAACGATCAGATTTTTACGACAACATCCGTCACCTCCATCTACAACATCACTGGTGGTTTACCGCACGTTTGTGCGTATCAGTCAGTTTCCGCACTCACATTTGCTGATGTTTTCTATGTCTGCCTGCTCCGTGATGACCAGGGACAGGCCCTCCATGAGCAGAAGGGCTTTGTGGTAGCGCTGGATGGACGCTTGTCCGTGATGGAACATCTCATCTAACGCTGCAGACTGGACCTGGACACACAACACCACACAGCCCAGCCAGCAACACATTGGATCAGATTACATACGCTCAAAACATTTATCTCGAAACTGAACATCTCAGAGGGTTCATTGAACACCAGCAGTGTTCATTGAAAACCAGCAGTGTTCATTGAGAACCAGCAGTGTTCATTGAACACCAGCAGTGTTCATTGAACACCAGCAGTGTTCATTTCACTCGTTTGTATGTGTTTATATGCCCACTCTCATGAGACGTGTAAGCATGTAAACGCGTGTAATGTGCAGTCTAGCACGATATCTCTCCAGCACGACTCAGCCACTGAGAGTGAGCCGTATCGACTGCACTGTGAGGGGCGGGCGAGACTGAGTAGGGAGAGAGTGAGAGAGTGACCCTCACCATGTGCATGGTGTGGCTGTAGGAGAGAGTGAGAGAGAGAGTGAGACCCTCACCATGTGCATGGTGTAGCTGTAGGAGAGAGTGAGAGAGAGAGTGAGAGAGAGACCCTCACCATGTGCATGGTGTGGCTGTAGGTGAGAGTGAGGGAGAGAGTGAGAGAGAGACCCTCACCATGTGCATGGTGTGGCTGTAGGTGAGAGTGAGGGAGAGAGTGAGAGAGAGACCCTCACCATGTGCATGGTGTGGCTGTAGGTGAGAGTGAGGGAGAGAGTGAGAGAGAGACCCTCACCATGTGCATGGTGTGACTGTAGATGAGCTTCTCTGCTGTGAGGTTGCTAAGGCAGTCCATCAGCCTCTGCTTGTTGAGCAGGAAACCATGGAGACGGCTGCTGAGCGAGCGACAGGAAGTCACACTGCTCTTGTACAGCTCGTTCAGCTGCCTCACCGCTGCACACAGGAGTGGACACACACACACACACACCATGTGTTAATACGCTTGAGGAAGGCTACACACTGTAATGTTATAATACATGGAAACTGGATGCTGTACCTAATGTAGCGTCGGAACTTCAAATATTATAATAAAACAGTGTACTCTACATGTAAACTCTACATGTAAACGGTTCTACACGTGTCTGATATATTTCATTTGAAGTGGTCATTTGAAAAGCGGAACGCTTGTCACACCTTGCTTGACTGTGGAGGAGGGGAAGAGTCGACCCTGTCGAATGTCCTCCATGGCAGAGTGCAACGCAGATGACAGGTACTCAGCAGCCTTCATGTACAGCAACAGCTGCTCTGCATAGCTGAGGGACACCCAGTGAGACGAACATGAATACCCAGCCTGGAAACATCCTGGAAACTCATGCTAAAGGGTGTGGTTCAGAGTGTACCAGGAAGAGACATAAACCACCTGACCTCCACTCTCGGCTCAGAATGCTGATCTGATCGGCCAGCAGGCTCTGCTGTAGGAAGGAGACGTCTGGGGTGTCACTGGCCTGCAGCACTGGGTCTTTGGAGCAGGCGATCTCCATGACACAGTGGACGAAAGCCAGGGTAAAGTGCAGGTTGCTCAGACCATCCGTGTGATCCATCTGTGGACGAACACATTAAATGATAACTTATATGCTAATAAATCATAACTGTTTCCTCAGTGTCTGTTAGTGGAAAAACACCGGGGCTATTGTTTGTTTGTTTGTTCTTGTTGTTGTCTGTGTTTACCCCCATTAGTGTCTCCTCTGGTAGCTCCGGAGGGTCAAAGGTGGTGCAGCTGTGAGGGGAGACAGCCATGGGGTCGGAGAGGGGTCGCTGGTGGGGAGCGTCCCTCTCTCTGGGGGCTCCTCTCTGGAGCAGACGGCTACTGAAGGACCACCCTGAGCTGATGGGACTGTAGCAGGCCCCTGAGACAGACAGACTCCATTACTCATTCGTCTAACATTTACATTTGAGTCATTTACGTTCTTATCCAGAGCGACTTACAGTAAGGACATTCCCCCCGAGGCAAGTAGGGTGAAGTGCCTTGCCCAAGGACACAACGTTATTTTGCACGGCCAGGAATCGAACCGGCAACCTTCTGATTAAAAGCCCGATTCCCTAACCGCTCAGCCATCTGACCCCCAACCATTCGCGTCAGATTAGAAGCTTGCTGAGGTATGAGAATGTTGCATCCAACACTCACGTCAAAGGAAAAATGAAGCGTTGGTATTTGTCAGTCCTAGATAATTAGAAAGTGCTAACCTGCGAGTCTCCTGGTGTAAGTGGCGTTCGGTGAGGTGTTTTCTCTGCATGGAGATCCTACAGTGAACACTACTGCACCCGGAACACTAGGTGGCGCTGTAACAACAAACGAAGGGCAAGATGTCACTTGCCAAGTGGGAGCTTTGGACGTTGGTACTAAACTATTGTACAATATACAATACAATCTATTCTTGCTGACCCTTCAGTCAGGTTCACACAAACATTCATTCTACTCAGAAACCTCTCCCCCTGGTACTACCCATGTTCTGAGAAGATTACAGCCTTACCTAATCTATAAAAGAAATGTCAACACAATTACATAGCTTTTACTACTAACCGATAACAGCCTGACCTGGCACTAATACAAAGAAACCGTGTGTGTGTTTTTCCAAAGATGAAATCCTTTGGACTCCTGGTACCTGCTGTGTCCATGGGCTTCTCAGAATTCAGGCTGTCATCACTCCCTCCCTCCAGTAGCTGGGCTCCGAAAGCAGCCTTCAGCAGCATGTCAGACAGACGACCTGTACTCAGTGACCTGCACAGACAACACACACACATTTCTCTCAGAGCGGCTCTTCTACGATGCATCTCTGATCTCTGGTGTCCCTCCACCACATCCGAAGGACTACACACATCAGCCAGGTGTCCACCGAAGCGGGTGAAAGGTGTTCACCTTTTGAAGGAGCCCTTCCTCTTCCCTGTGTTGCGGCTGATGTGGCTGGGCTGGCTGCCAGGGGACAAGCCCAGAGTCTTCAGGTCCGGGACCGTGTGTGCAGGCCTCAGAGGAGAGCCCTGCGGAGAGGTCAGGGGCCCTGGGGTCAGGGTCTGACAGCTGGGGGGCCTCTCTAATGGAGATGCAGACTGAGGGAGAACCAAACATTTTTTTCTGCTTAAGTCCCAGTACTTATTACTCTGGTGTACACTACCTCACAAATATGCAGAGGAGAACATTGTGTATGATACATCGTTGTTCTGCGGCTGACCTTGGGGCTCAGGGAGCCAGGTGCAATGGCGTCTGATCTTCTCCTCCGGAGCTTGTATACGCAGGCAGGGCTGTGTTCAGGGCCTGGGGAGCCTGAGAGCTGGCCTGTCCTGGTGCTCAGAGGTCCAGTCTGATCCGGGCTTCTGGGGGCGCTACCCACTGGGTCACACGCAAACAGAAACGTTATGAGATGACAGGCAGCTGACCTTGTGTGCACCCAGCCAATCAGATGGATGTGTGTTGCTGATTGGCTGGGTGTGGGGCTGGGGGCACCTCCTACCTCGTGGGCAGGGAGGCTGGGGCCCCACGCCGTCAGCTGACAGCCTGCGGGAGCCCGGCGTCAGGGCGGGGCCCGAGGGTCGATCACAACCTGGACCGCCGCCACCTCCGCCACTACCGACACAGCACAGAGTGGCTCTGAAACACAGAGGGGATGGCATGATGGCACCGCAGAGAGCCAGACAAGCAGGAAGAACAACAGAAAAAAATAGGAGTGAGAAACAGTAGTGGTGAGAGAGAAAGAGACAGACAGACAGAGAGAGAGAGAGAGAGAGAGAGAGAGACAGAGACAGACAGAGAGAGAGAGAGAGAGAGAGAGAGAGAGAGAGACAGAGACAGACAGAGAGAGAGAGAGAGAGAGAGAGAGAGAGACAGAGAGAGAGAGAGAGAGAGAGAGAGAGAGAGAGAGAGAGAGAGAGAGAGAGAGAGAGAGGAGAGAGAGAGAGAGAGAGAGAGAGAGAGAGAGAGAGAGGGGCTGAATAGGCTACCTGGTTGACCCATGCAGGCCGGCAGGGTGCAGGTTCTGCTCCATGCGCTGGTAGTTGTGTATCTGTGTGGGGACAGGAACAGGCACAGACTGGCTGTAGCTGCTCCCACTGAACTCAGCAGGTTGGCTGTAGACCAGGACAAAGAGGAGCAGGTAAGGGCAAACACACCTCACTGGTTCTGTGGTGCCAAACATTCCAAACCCACAGAACGAATGACTCAAAGCAGAGCTACACAGGAGGACGATAATCACAAACGTTTTCGACCCACGTCGAACCTCATTAGGATAACTCCAAAGTCCAGTCTTTAACCACATCCCCTCGAACACACACACACACACACACAACCACCAACTGCCTCCTTCTTACCTAAGAGGATTAGGGGGGCAGCGTGAGGATGGGGAGGGCGGGGGAGTCCTGCCCAAACTCCCCAAAGCCTCGGCAGCCAGCAGGGCACAGCTGAAGGAACAACACAGAGTCTCAGTCAGCACAGAGAACACTCCGCTCACAAAGCTTCACAAAGACATAACAGGAACCAATCTGAGGAGGGGAAGAAAAGAAAAAAACACCAGAGAAATCCAGCGTTGGTTCCACTTACGCGTTGTACACCATGCTGCCCTGGGCAGGTGACCCATCTCCCCTGTCACATGTGATCTCACCTGCACAGCAAAATAAGGGCCAGCTCATTAATGTACTGTATGTGAACAACACACTCATATTCAGACATGGAGGGCCCACATGGCCAGCTATGGCAGCACTGTGTGGCGTTCTACAGCAACAAGGTCCTTCTGTCTTACTGGGGAACTGGGCAGGCACCATGACGAAGTCCTCCGTGTCAAACGAGGCGATCCCGCTGTTGTGATTGGCCGTGGCCTTCACCTGGAAGCCAGGTGCATCCCGGGTCGGCGAAGGTGGGACTTTAGCCTGGATCCTCTGCATCTCTTCATTGGAATGCTACGGGGACAAGGGCAGCATTGAGCACCTGAGGACACGGGAGCGTGTGTGGGTGGGTTCATTCTTCCTTTTCGGAGTTGTCAGGCAGCTAGGAGGTCGGGACTCACTTGAGGGGAGGCGAGGTGGGAGTTGGAGGAGCCGCTGGATGAGCTTCCAGAGCAGGCGCCGGAGCTGCGGTAGGCTGGCATGGGCACCGGGGCCGCTGCCAGTCACAGAGGGGGCAAACTGTTAGTGCCCGTCCACGGATCACATCCCTGGTCCTCACGACCCCTCTCTAGGCTAGGCTAGTCAGTGACCCCAGAGGCTTAGGGATAGAGGCTCCCTTGGAACTATGGCGATGTCGAATTTTACGTTCTAGAACTGCCAACACACATAACATGTGTCTTTTCTGGTCTGTTTTACTGATCATTCTTTAACAGATATGTTTGTCTACTGTGCTGACATGCAAGACAAACCCTTGTGTCATGGTTATGCATCTCTATCGCAGGCAGACTTACATTTTTTTGCGGTTGAACTCGACTCCAAAAAAGGGTGGTGAAAAAACGCATCTGTAGAAAGAGGATCAACAGTGAGTAAACAAACCCAGGATATTGTTATGATTAGAGACTATAAAAAACAGCGAGGAATAGAGAAAAGGCAGAAATGAAGGAGTCTGACCAAAGTCCATGCGGTCTTTATGGTTCCTCTGCAGCAAACCCAGGAGGAGGTGTCTCAGATGACCGGACGTCTCCCGAGGAATGCTGGGATAAAAACAAGACAGACTTCCTGTTGAACTTTGACCTTAGCTGTTTCATGTCAAGCACACCTAAAAACAACAGACAGTCTGTTTCAGACTCTCGACCTTGACCCGAGTGACACTCTGAGCTGTAGGCTCAACAAGAACACAGGGGGATGTTGTTGATGGGATGTTGTTTGCTCGGGAGGAAACTCGGAAGATTTATTTTTAAAGCGTGTTCATTTGGAGGGCCTGCGGGTGTTTAATTACAAGAGCGTGGTGTGGCAATGTTTGTTCTCTGAATCAATGTTTGTCTTTGAGTGTTTTACGATTTCTCAGAGTATTGTGATCCTCGTGGTGTGTGTGTGTTCTAACAAGCTATGTGGGTCATGGGGAAAGTGATAGTGGTGCTGGTGACTAGCACGCTGCTTGTGGCAGTTATAAATAGAGGGACAAGAAATAACTAACTTAGCCAACCTTGGCACAGGATGTATAAGCCAACGAGCTATCCAATACAAGCGCAACAGAAATTCACAAAGCCAAAAGATAACGAAAGCCTCAAACTGGGTTTATGTAAACTGGAATGAAAAAATATGAGGGGATGGATATGGTTAGTCACTCTCAACATCCATGATTGTTCAAAGAAATCAGCAAAACAGGTAAAACGGCAGACTATTGGCAATGGAAATAAGAAACAGTTTATACCGAGTGATGTTATCATGCTCCACATTTACCATGATGACGAAAGAGCAATCAGACCCATATAGGACACAGCAACTTGGAGGACTTGTTGGCAGGATGGACAGAGTGGAAAGAGGAGGGAGGGAGGGATACAGAAAGTTCTCTGGGCTTCCAGGCATCCAGTAGACATATGTTGAGGGTTTATGGTGTGTCTTCCTGTGTGTGTCTTTGTACATATTTACACGTGTGTTTACATGTGTGTCTGTGTTCAGTTTACACATGTGTTAATGTGTGTGTCTGTGTTCCTGTTTACACATGTGTTTACGTGTGTGCCTGTGTTCCTGTTTACACATGTGTTTACGTGTGTGCCTGTGTTCCTGTTTACACATGTGTTTACATTTACATTTACATTTAGTCATTTAGCAGACGCTCTTATCCAGAGCGACTTACAGTAAGTACAGGGACATTCCCCCGAGGCAAGTAGGGTGAAGTGCCTTTCCCAAGGACACAACATCAGTTGGCATGACCGGGAATCGAACTGGCAACCTTCGGATTACTAGCCCGACTCCCTCACCGCTCAGCCAACTGACTCCCTACGTTTACGTGTGTGCCTGTGTTCCTGTTTACACGTGTGTTTACGTGTGTGCCTGTGTTCCTGTTTACACATGTGTTTACGTGTGTGTCTGTGTTCCTGTTTCTGTGAGTGTGCACACGTGTGGCAGACACGTGTGTGCATACGGCCGTTAGTGTGTTTTCGAAGCCCTGCCTACGGACGGCCACCTCCAGCCATCCATCAGCAAACCCCAGCAGTGCAGACAGCTCTCCCAGTAATTGTGTATGTGAGTTCCTAGAATCCCTCAAGGGTCACTGACCTGGGCAGGATGGTCCTGTTTCTCTCGTAGAAGAGACGCAGCTCCTGGGGGCTACTGGCCTGGTGGACGACACAAAACACGGGCTCGAGTTACAGTCCGGAGGAAACACGCTCACACACACACACACACATACGTGTGCCCCTGCACAAGGCAAACACGCGCAATCACGCTACAACGACTGTGATGTATGATGGAATCACAGGCGGAATGTTCTATTTACATTTACATTTAGTCATTTGGCAGACGCTCTTATCCAGAGCGACTTACAGTAAGTACAGGGACATTCCCCCAAGGCAAGTAGGGTGAAGTGCCTTGCCCAAGGACACAACGTCAGTTTGCACAGCCGGGAATCGAACTGGCAACCTTCGGATTACTAGCCTGATTCCCTCACCGCTCAGCCACCTGACTCCCTATGACTTCTATGCGAGGAAGAATGTGTTTGGTATGGGATTTCTCTGAAAAATTCTTCCCTGAAAAACAGAAGTGGTGTACCCGACATTTGAAACCAGCTTGGAGTTGGACAGTATGTTGCATGTGAACAGGATACCACGGACAGACCAGACGCTGACCCCCCTCTCTCTCTCTCTCTCTCTCTCTCTCTCTCTCTCTCTCTCTCTCTCTCTCTCTCTCTCTCTGCCCCCTCTCTCTCCTATGAACTTCCTGGCCTGTCCAGTCTGCCAGCAGCTCTCTTTCTGTCTCTCTGGGAATTTGCTATTCAAAGATACATGTGAGGGGACATTTCAACGCAATACCGACTTCCTATTTACAAAAGTGACAAGCGAAATTCCGCGTGATAGATCGCAAAAATATCAACGATTTTAATATTGTATTTTAATATTTTCTAGATGTCAACCCGGAGTGACCTTTTCGACATGAGTTAGTGCTGAGTCAATAAGCACCACAAAGCCAGCTGAGCAATGCTGCCGGCAGGACAGGAGGTGAAGAGCAGCCAGCTGATTAGGGTTGTGAAACAATGTTTACCGTGAGTCAGAGAGGCCTGTTGGCCACAAGCCATTTCATAAGGCCCAAGTAAACAAGGTTCTTGTCTTCCACTTTCAAGCCGAGGCCCGGATGGGTGTAACTCATCGTGCACAAGCTGTTTATGGAGGCCCATGAAGTGTTGACATGTGACCTGACGGATGAAGGGTGGGGCTCACCTGGAATGGGGCCTTGCCAGTCAGACACTGGTAGATGATAGTTCCGATGCTCCACAGGTCGGCTTTGGCATCATAGTTCTGTGACATGATCACCTCAGGAGCCTGGATATAACACACACACGTGGTCCGGTCAGGTCAGGGTGACCCATGCAGGAAAAGTCCACAGGTTACAACACCACAGTGAAAGTGATTTGTGCTCACCATGTACATAGGAGAGCCACAAAGCGTGGCGGCCATAGTGTTCGTTTGGAGGTGACGAGCAAATCCAAAGTCAGCTAAAGAGAGAGAAAAATTGTCAGTTAACGAAAGTCATTCACAGATCCGCAAAAAACAAACAGCTGTTACTTGGTCTGTCTGGAAATACATAGTTCAAGGCCTAGTCCTGGCTTGTGCCAAGTCATGTGACTCCTCACAGCAAATGCCCCCGCTCCCTAAACACACACGTAGACACACTAATCCTAACCCTTGCAGCAAAAGTCATCACAAACACACCTATCTTAATGCAGGTGTTGTTGGGGCTGGACCTGCGCCCCTCAGGGTGACAGAGCAGAATGTTCTGAGGCTTGAGGTCTCTGTGTAAGATACCCTTGATCCTCAGAATCCTCATGGCCCCTGCTATCTGCTGCAGGAAACCCCGGATGGTGTCCTCACTCAACGTGCCCTTAGCTGCAGGTGACGGGACGAGAAAGAATATCGAGTTTCCAAAGATGCATCCTAGATCAAGCTTCAGGAGATACATTATGCAGTAGCATACTGAGCTGGCAAAGTTAGCATATGCTTTTCTTAAGATCTCGCATGAATGGAAAAACAGCAGGTGATGGAGGGTGAGAATACAGAACTCTCAGTTACAACCACAACTGCCAACACAAGCATAGCTGACAGCACAACAACATGTTTATGGTGAAGTCATTTTAGGCTAGGATCCCTCCTCTTCCACACACCCCAAAACTCCCCAGGCTTATTATAAGGTATTTATAGCTTCAGTGTTTTTCCACAGGAGATGTAGAGATGCGTAAGTGGGCGACAGATGGATGAGGTCAGAGCGGGGTGATCCTTGCCAGGCGTGACTGAGCGTTGCTGTTGGACGAGGCAGGATCTGCCAGCCTCACGGCATCGACAGGGGGTCGGGCACATCAAGTGATGCTGGCATGTCAGTAAAATTAGGCCAGGGCTCAGACCTTCAGTCCGAAAATAGACCCATCTAGGCAAACAAGGTTAATTTAGCTACTGAGAGGACTCCATGAGCTCAGTTAGACACCTTATCTTATGGGATAGAGTGAAGAGTGTTTTATTATTCTTTGGATTTGTGAGTGTAGGGGAGGAAGAACTGATCAGTTGGGCATTAGCAAGCAAGGTACACGGCTGTTTCGTTGTGTATTTATATTAGATGCATATAGGGTAGGCGGCTATTTTCAGAGGCCTGGAGAATCTGTAGAATGCGTAGGACACATTCTTGCCAAGTGTTAATTGCCAAAACTCCTGGTCTGTATTCCTGGTAAATTTGAATCAAGTACTTATAGAACTGTACCCATTCTCAAGGTCTTAACCTGGTTTGAAGAGTCATATCATTCAGTGTGTCCCATATCTGATTATTTGTAGAGAAAAAGACTTCAAGGTAAGAAATACGTAGATAAGAATTACCCAGAAGGTTATCACAACTAAAGGCCTTTCGGATTCACTATCCTTCTTATATATAACATATTTAATAGGAAGATTCAATGTTTCCCGCTGTTTCTTTTAAGCCTGTTAAATCCCCCTTGAGCAGTGGTCGTAGGTGTCGATGAAAGCACCAATAACAGGAGACAGTCCTGATGTTTTTAATCCTTCACGGAAAACAAAGACAGCAAAGTACAGGGGCCGTCTGCTCTCCCATCTGGAGTCTCACTCACGTGCATCTATCTCAACTCTGGAAACTTTGCATGTTGCCTTTCTCAAGCAGAAACATCAATCAGATCGGTCGTGACAGTGTTTTGCATGCACACGCATGTCAAAGGAGATCTCAGGCTAACAAACTTGACAGCCCTGTGTGTGTGTTTGAGGCCAAGATGTTGTAGCACACTTACAGTGTAGGTATTCTGCCAGGTCCCCTCCATTGCAATACTAAAAACATAAACAACAGCAACACAAATTGTTGAAAACCCAAATGGGTACATTTGCATGTAATGGTGTATAATAACAACAATTAGCATCGACACAATCAGAATCAGAATTCGGTTTATTCGCCATGTATGTTATACAAACACGGAATTTACTGTGGCAGGGAGGTGCAAAACACTAAACATATACAATCTTACCTCCATGACCAAATACACACAGCCTCCCATTTCCTGTTGATAAAAACCAGATTACGTTAGTCAACATAAGGACATAATATAGATTTCTTTCAAGGCCTTAACCCTTGGCCATCTGCCAGAGCCACAGAACGGTCAAGTGTACCGACTTTGAATAAGGCATCAATATTTAGACATCTAGTCTGTGGTGTTACGCAACACTGGACACCACCTCATCACTCGCAGCACCTTGGTTCCTTGTTTGGCCTATCTCCATTGAATAGTTTCGTCTGGAAAGAGCAGGGGGGGGGGGGTGCTAGTGAGTTAGTTAAGGTGTCAGTCCTATCTGGCGGCTGCTGCACGGCTGATAGGGGACTGGGAGGGTGGAAGGGAGAAGGTGGTATCGGGTTACATCTCTGTTCATTGGCAGTCATAAGCAAGCTGTCTCCTGTGTATAAGGCTGTGTGTCGTAATAGCTGCGGTGAGTTAGCTGCACTGCTCCTAAGCTCCAAGAACCTTTCATAAACAATTATGTTAGTGGCCGTCAAGTGGCCTCGGATACATTAACACTACAATCAGTCCAGAAGCACAGTAGAACAGAGGCCCTGTTTTTCACGTCCCCAGCAGGTGACAGATCTCCACACTTTAAGGTCATTAAGCTGCACAAGACTGTCTGTTCCTGGGAGATTTCTGCTGACTGAGCGCCTAGTCTGTTTTCTTAAGCCATTGTTTAGCTCGTAGTTAGGCAGCACCCTGCCATCTGTTTGAGATAGTGTGACCCAACAGATCAGTATGACCTGTCTGCCAGTCTGCCTAATGACAGCTTTATATTACAGCCAGAACAAAGGTAAGCGCTAGCAACACAAACACTGTAGTCCACTGCAATCCGTGACAACTCATCCGTACCAACTACACTGCACACAATGTCATGAAACTACAAGAACCAGAGTGCACTGTCTGTCAACAATACAGTAATAGCCAATCACACCCGGTGTTATGCACATGGAACGTCAGCATGCAGCATCCTAGGCCAAGTGTAGGAAGTTTGTAGTGGAGGTTATGGCCTTGTGGCTGTGTAGTTAGGTACTGTCAGCAGTAAGACGTTATTGAAAATGTACACAAACTGTACCTGAAAGTCAAGAAGTCCAACAATGTTCTTATGTTTCAGTTCCTGTGTAGAAGGACGCAAAACATTATTAAAACATTGTGAAATCAACTATTAAAGTGTAAACAGAACATTTAGCAGAGCTTTGTAACATGATAATATAACGGCATACCTTTAGTATCTTTATCTCTTTTCCCAAAAGAGCTTGTGATTTGGACAAGTTTTTCTTGTTGATGCACTTGACAGCTACTTCCAAATCATGTTTCTTTGGGAAATAAAACAATATGTCAAAGCAGTATATAAACTTGACTATTATTAAAACGTAAACAATAACATTATTAAAGTGTCAAAAAAGTACTTTATCTACCTCTTTATGTCTGCCTTTGAACACCACTGCAAAGGCACCATGACCAATCAGATCTTTCCTGTTGAACTCAAACTTCCCGATTGATTCCATTGATTAATATTTCACACTCGATAATGTAAAACAAGATGTATCCAGATCAGTGAGTGTTGGAGCTCAGCTGTAAAACTAACATTAGACGGCAAGTGCCGGTCTTTTTCCATTGGTTATAGTACTCCGACGAAGATACCGTTATCCATTCTGCTTATGAACATGTCAGTATCCTAAAATAGTTCACACCGTTCAGAAACACCCACAAAGGAATAATAGTCGGGCGAACGTCAGAGGTTTTTCTTTGATAATTGAACTACTTTAAATATGATGTCCTGCGAGCGCTGTCAGAAAGTGAAATTGTCCAGTCGCCGAGAAGTCGTACCTGTTATGTCTTCTCATACTGTACACTCAGCACCACTCCACTGACAAAGACCTCTCTGTAGTTTACTAACATCACTGCGCATGTGCAGCCGGAGTCGCATGGTGCGTTTGTTATTATTATCGAATCAAATAAAATCCCGTTTCTCAGGACAGATTTTGTTTATTTTTTTTTATTAAACTTAAAAGTACAGAACACGTTAGCACAGTACCTTAGAAAACGACCAATTAAAAGACGAAAAATAAGATATGCACACTGATTTCATTCTATACTACTGAGAACTAGAAAGTGATTGAATACTACAGTAAATCCGGAATGGTACTATGTATTGGTATATGAATACAGTGTCAGAACAATCAAGAATAAACACATGATCTCCCCTCCAATGTCACAGTAGAGTACCGACTAAAGACAATCAGCAAAACCCCAACACTTGTTTTGATGAAAAATAATATTCTTTACTTAAAGCAATATACCCACAGGAATAAGTCATAGAAATAATCAAATGCTCTACTGTATATTATCTACATTATTAAGATAAGATAAGATTTCACAGAAATTGTGTCTAACACACAATCAATTATTCACTGGTTTCCATAAAAGCATAGTGTACTGCAGGTTCCTTTGACATGAGGTACAACAGGAAAACAAGAAATACTATCATCAGTTCATCCAGAAATTACAAAACATCACAGGAGTATGACAACTGCAATTCAGAACTTGCATTATGAGTAAGGATGTTGTACTCTGTGTTTTGAAATAGTTAAAAACTCTGCATTACACAATACATAAATAAATAAAGTTGACTTTTTGGTCTTCAAATGACTGTACGTATGTGTGACCCTTAGGCATGTATTGATGAAACTGAGATATTTATCTGTTTAATTGATACTGAAAAAATACTTATTTATATCTATCCAAAGTTAACAATTAGCAACTCAAAAAGGCCACTGCTTACTTTCAGCACTACTACCATCACAATATAACTACTTGTCAGGCTACAATTATACATATAACTATTCACACAGCAAGCAAAACACTCTCTCTCTCTCTCTCTCTCTCTCTCTCTCTCTCTCTCTCTCTCTCTCTCTCTCTCTCTCTCTCTCTCTCTCTCAGTACATGTCAAAGCAAAGGCAAATGTCCAAAAATAAACAAAAAAATAAGACAAAACAAAATCAACAGAAACATTTTACACTCTCTGGCCAAATCGTGAAGACAACTACAATAGTCACATAAAAAAATAATTGATTTTAAGTATGCTTGAGTGTTTTTCGTACGAGTCATTGTCATTGCTGACGAACAAATGATATATCTTAGACCCTGAACGATAATTACCCATCGGTAAAAACATCCCTTGTCCTCTTCAGACATCCCAGGTCTAGCTGTAGGGTCGTACATATTTATGGTAACACATAATAAGGCACAGTCTCTTGGGTCTGTTTGTCTTAAAGATATGTTGATTTTTTTTTTATATAGCTTTAGATCAAAACGAGATTCCCCTCAAAGCCCTCACTGTCGTTGTGGGTGGGGAGGCACATGTCACATAATTCAGTGACTATGGCTGGAATATCACATAAACAGTGGCCACCAACCCTTCAGTTGGCTGTTTGTTGATGAACACTGGTGTAGTCAGGAGACGCATCCTACATCTATTACTCTGTTACCAAGAAGTGATGTCGTTGTGTTCTAAACAGCGGAGAGGTCCATGCGATTGGCTGAGTTGCTGCTCTTGTCCCAGGTGTTCATCTTGGTGGGAGACAATCCTTCCTTGTTGCCATTCATCTAATGGAGAAGGAGGTGAAGATCGAGGTCATCGTCAGTTCAAAAGTAAACGTGTACAATACTGGGAATCTGACGTTATGGCAAAAATGGCCCAAAATGGTGTTTAGTTATGAATAACTCACAATGTCAGAGTTGAAGGGTTTCACGTTGATGTTGCGGATGGAGCTGCTGGTCAGAGACCACACCTTGGTTTTATGTTTGAAGGCAGCTCTGACCTAGAGCAGAAAGACACAGCCATGTATGAGGATTGAGGAAATAGATAAAGTAGAAATGGCGAACCATGTCAAGAGGTTAACATACCTCAGAGTTCAGAAGACAATGAAACAGGAAGACAAAGAAGCCCTTTAGGGAAAACCAGACACAAAGTGACATTTAAATAACTTTTTTTTTTTTTTTTTTTCATCATACATCACTCATTGCACAGTTCATTACATAATACATGGAATTTGCCTTCCAACACATATAGTATGTTTTTTCATCCCCAATGAAGTGTAGAAAATACAAAACACTGTGTCTCTCAATGCAAATGGGCTCACCTGTAATGAGTTGAACACAGCAAACATATAGAGGAACAACAGCGAGTGCGTGTTGAATGACAGAACTCCGAAGATCCAGGAGATGCCCAGAATAGGTAGAAGGACGGCCACTGCCTTGGCAGTCAGCCTACACACGCACACACAAACACACACAGACACACACACACACACACACACACCACTGACTACCAAGAACATTGTATGACAAGTCTTCAGCACGGTTTTCATTCTGGTGCTCCAACTATAAATGAGAGAGGCTCACTTGACTGCATTGGCATCTCCATGAACCTTGTAGTTCTCTGCACTGATCCGAGATATGATCCTGGTCACAGATATTAGAATGCCAATATTCACCTATGAAAACAAGACCAGGTAACCAGCATGAATGTGTCATCAAGTTTTCATTTCGCTGGGGGGGATTTGAACTTGCCTTCTGTTTATCTGCAGTCGAACATCTGAGCTTTACAAATCCCTCTCATTGAAGGCCTGAATCTAGAGCAAGCAGGGCCTGGTTCTTCTCCTGGTTACTAAAGTGATTACTCACCACTATGACAAACAGTGCAGGTGCAACAAAAGCCCAGATGGCTCCATTCTTCAAGGACAACCAGCAGCTGTTAGAGTGAGAGAGAGAAAAAGAGAAACATTAAAGGCCTATTATGCCCAAAAGTGTTCATTATTTCATTCATAGCATCCGCTGGACTGTATTAGTATTTGTGTTGCCTTCACAGGTTAGTATAAGCCCATTCAGCACTCGTCAACTTACTTATCAACCTCTCCATAGCTGTCTAGGGCTGACGTCATGGAGACCACACAGATCACCAGTGGAGAGCCTGGAAGGAAAGGGGACATGTGTCACAGAGAGAAATGAATATGCCTCATAAAACAAACGGGCGGAAATCTGGGCTCTGATTGCTCATTTCCTCAAACAAAAGAATTTCTTAGCCACACTTTCATTTGTTTCTTCTTTCATATGTTCTAATAGCGTGCTGAGTCTCCTCAGAATGCCAGACATTGCCAGTACACAACAATTAAACTGCTAGACTGACAAAGGAAATTGAGGACAAAGGGTCAAGTGCCGTTTTCACAGCTAATAAGAGCTGTAAATGCAAAAATGACTGTGGTTTCTCTCTGAGATGTCTAACAGCTATAATTCCAGCAGCTGGACTGCTATCCAGCGCCTAATTTACTGTTGGCCACAAAATGTGAAATTACTTTGGCCAAAACAAAGGAAATGATAAAACCAGGATCTTATTTCCAGTAATCACTGCAGCATGTTGAGCAGATCCAGTGTTCCCAGGCAGGCAGCCTGACTCAAGTGCTCCCCTGCCTGTCCACCCAGCGCCTAAACCTATCACATCTGTCCACCCAGAGCTTAAACCTATCAGATCTGTCCACCCAGAGCCTAAACCATCAGACCAGGCCCAGAGGCCTGGGACAAGCACACCAACTCTAGAATCCATCAACTCACTCTTGAAAAACAAAGACTTCATAATAAAGATTACAGTGCATCGAAATCCACACATAATATTTATGAATCCACAACGTTAACATGTTTATTGTGACATGTATATGCCGCTAACACAATAACAAAGGGTCCGTATGCCGTCCGTACCCCAGCCAATCCCGTAGTAGTAGAAGTGCTTGCTTCCCTCGGAACCAAACACCTTGATGACCATGCTGTAGAGGTGCAGGCCCTCCACCAGCATCCAGGCAAACGCACTCAGGAAGAAGAAGTGCAAGAGAACAGCCATCACCTTACAGGGCAGCTGGGACAGGGGACCAGGGTTCAAAGGTCAAATTATTATGTCAGCCGGCCCAGACATGAATACTTCCTCATTACAGTCACAGTTTGTGCGTATGTGTGTGTGGGCATGTGTGTGTGTGTGTGTGTGGGCATGTGTGTGTGTGTGTGGGCGTGTGTGTGTGTGTGGGCATGTGTGTGTGTGTGTGTGTGTGGGCATGTGTGTGTGTGTGTGTGGGCGTGTGTGTGTGTGTGTGTGTGTGTGTGTGTGTGGGCATGTGTGTGTGTGTGTGTGTGGGCATGTGAGTGTGTGTGTGTGTGTGGGCATGTGTGTGTGTGAGGCCTACCGTGCCCGGCTCAAAGCGAGCGCTGATGAGCAGCAGGATCTCAGCCAGCAGGATGGCGCAGGACAGGTTGGCATGGATATGGTAGCGCTGGTTCCTGATGGTGCTGACTGACCTGCAGGGCAGAAGACCGGCAGCAAACCAACATGAGCAGAACATTAACATGAATCTTATTAGCTAGATTAACTGTACATGCACTTGATGTACATGACATGTCATATCAACGAAATGATATAAAATACGATTAAAACTATATGGAAATGTGACATGTAATTACACTCATCAATGAGAACCATACTTGAACTTTCTATACTCACGACAGGATAGCGAAAGTCACGAGTGTGATGGTCAGACAGAAGATGGAGATGGAGCACCCAGTGTAACCAATCACGGACAACGCCACCTGGTGGGCACTGGTGAGCTACGTTGGAAAAACAAAAACATCCAGAACGACAACAAGTGTCACAACTCCAAAAAGGACACAGAACAGCACAGTCTGTAGAGAGAGAGAGAGGATGTTACACTAATTGTCTAAAGTCGGGAGTCATGTGGCTGAGCGGTTAAGAAATCGGGCTAATAATCTGAAGGTTGCCAGTGCGATTCCGGGCTGTGCAAAAATGACGTTGTGTCCTTGGGCAAGGCACTTCACCCTACTTGCCTCGGGGGAATGTCCCTGTACTTACTGTAAGTCGCTCTGGATAAGAGCGTCTGCTAAATGACTAAATGTAATTGGATTCATCCATACTCGAACACGTAGTCAACCACAGTGCACTTGAGCACAAAAGAAGCGTGAAACTCTGTGACCCACAGGTGGCGCTAAAGTCCCAGGTCTCAGTGAGGGGGATCCTCAGAGCGAGTCAGGTCTGAAACTCCCCACGCTGAAAGGCGTTCAGTTCAAGCTCCTTCGCTGTGTTTATGGCACAGCAAGTCTCCCCAGAAGGCAGTAAGTCACTGGTGTCATCATCCAGCTCCCTATGACCTGCTGCAGCTTAGCCCAGCCAGCAACAGTACGGCATCGGAGCCAGGAGAGTGGCTGGCACTTGGGAGGTTTACATGACTTCAAGTGGCTTGAAGTGTTTCAGACACGGTTGTACGTGTGCTCTCAGGGGGGGGATTCTCTGCCTCGCCGTCGAAAAACCACAGAGACAGGAGGAAACTCACGCCCTTGACCTCTCCTTGGGTCAACGTGAGGTCACACCCCATCTCCTCGCTGAGTAACACTGACATATGGTGCGCACACACTCACGTCTACACAGGACATCCTGTATTTCGTATGGCTGTGGATTGATTCAAGACGGGAGTCGAGGTCAAGATGGAGAATAAGCATTGCGGAAGCGGCAGAGTGGGCACGGGTCACTTCAGTCGTGTCTGCGCGCACACGCCAGCGTGTTTGCGGAGGTTATTTTAAGGAGCTGAGGTTTGATTCGCCATTAACTCCCCGAAACGTGCCTTGTCATTAGCAGGACGGAGAGATCGTCGCTTTTCCAGAATAGGGATGCGTGGGACGATCCCCTCCTAGCCACTAATTAGAGACCGACTGCAGGAAAGTATAGCATCCAACGCAGCGCTGCAGCTGAGACAAGGCTGGCCAACCCAGCAGCCCGGACGGTGTTCCGGGTCTATTTCAGGGATTTGTTTGGCGACCGTGCTTACACAGACAGAGCATAACAATGGAAGACTGAGTGGATGCTTCCTGGAGTGTCTCTGACCTGAGCGTTAATCCGTTTTCCTTTCCTTCCTTTCCTGACGAATCACATTATCTTAAAGGACATCGGATGTGGTTTAATTCAGCTGATGTCATTTGGTGATAGGCATGTACCGAGGAAGAAAGATGTTTGTCTTAGAAGTTGTCTAAAAGTCCCCGAAACTCCCACTGCGGTCTCTGCAGCTTGGACCATAGCGCCATGTTAGAACCTGAAAAAACCACGCACACTCAATCATGGCTATCCACATCAATTTCCTATTAAACCACTATTAAGACCAACATTGTTACTGTGCAGGCCTACCAGGAGGAGGAATGCTAGGCTGTCAGGCCGCTGAAGGACCACTAGATGGAGGGTTTACTGTGTGGTCGACCACTGCCTCCTGTCCAACACGCTCCCATAAATCGAGTCCATCCCTGAAGGACGCACGGAGGAGGAGGACAGAGGTCCACACTGCACCACACTGGTGTGTTCTGGGAGGGAGAGAGAGGGCCCTTACCTTGATGGGCACCACCTGCATGAGGATGGCAAAGTTGGTGAGGTGGTTGCACAGGCACACGGAGTAGGTCGTGTTTCCTGCCGAGCGCACGCAGCCCTCGTTGGACCACACACCTTCCTTTGAACTGGAGGAGGAAGGAGACACAGGGGAATTGCGCCCGGATGTCAAGCCATGCACACGCTTATCTTCCCTCTCAGAAACCCGCAAAACAACAAACGAAGATTCTTACAGTGTTAAGAGTGTTAAGATGAATTAGGGCAATCCCAGGAATTTAGTGGAAGGGATGATAACAACCGTTTTTGTTGGAATTTAATGTCTAACAGGCCTGTCAAATATTTCACTTTATCCTGAATCACGGGGCGAAGGGGAGAAGGAAAAGGAAGACGTTTCACTCCAACTAAAACATGTACGGTGCGCTGATTTATGCTTTTTAAATAGTCAAAACATTGGCTCCACTTTTCACATTTCTGTGTTTTTGCAGAAGGTTGCTGCACTCCCTTGCTCAAGACAAACCAATTAACTTGAAGTTGCACCACACTCCATATCCTTTCCAGATTTATGTGTCGCAGGAAAAAATTGCAAAACAATCTCTGACTTAATTAATTCTCATGTACCGTATTCAAAGTAAAACAATGAATACAATCTCCACCAGGGAAACATAATCTCATCTCTGGGAGTTGTAGTTTATCTCTTGAGCTAAGTTGTTGACACTTCAGACCCACCTGTAGTCCAGGAAGGCACAGTATAGGAAGACTTGATTGCTCTGGTTTAAGGCCTGATCTTGCTGATCTTTGCTCTGAAAAGAAAAAAAAGACAAAATAATACGTACATCCAAACATTATATTTCACCTACTGCATTCTACCTGTGCCACAAGGATGGATGGTACTAGCATTGCATGAGAGGTAGTAATTTAACTTGGATTAACCTGTTAGGAAATAGAGGTTTAGTAAGGCGGACGGGCATGGAGTCTTACAGATCCAAACAAGAAGCTCGGTCTTGCTTTTCGTGACTTGAAGTTGGCTTCTCTTTCATCCATAACATTAACAAGACCATTAGAGTAGGCAATATAGCACTATATTATATTACTATACCATATTATGGTACTATAGTAAAAATAGAACACTTCTCTGGACTTGGAAGAATGAACTAATTCATTGCATTAGTCTCTGACGTTAAATAACAATGCTCCGCTGGTGCTGAGAAGGGCCATAAACATCAGAAGATGTTTCGTTTTAACTAGCTAGCGCAGAGCAGTGGAGAGAGAGAGCGGCTCGCAATTCACCAAAGGTGATTATTACATTGACTGAGACTCCCTACTGTCTTATAGCGTTTTATTCGACTCTCTCCAACTCACTTTTTCCATGTAATTCCTCAAATGAGATTTGGAGGCCCCAGAGACAGTGACTAATGCCTGAAGGCTAGGAATGCAATAATTAGGGCTTGGCCTTGGTTTTAGGTTAAACCTCTCTTCTCCGTGCATAATCTGCCCTTGTTGGAACACAAAGCTTTCATGAGCTGGCGAGGAGCATAGCACATCTAAAGTATAATCTCTCGCTGTTACTACAGCATTCACGGTAAAATGGGATCAGATAAGATACGTCAACTCATATACTCTCCTTTTCCTTTGCAAAAACTCGAGTTTAACATCCAGAAAAGGTTAGCTGCCATATGTTTGTGTCCTGTTTTCGCTGGTCCTAAAAGCTCCCCTGTAAAAACTGCGTTCGAAATGAACCACCATCAGACAAGCGCGGGCACAACACACGTTACCAATCGCACGTCACCAACGTTGAGATGAGGGGATGATAGGGCCGACGGATGTGGTAAATGGGGGGGGGGGGGCACGACAGGAGGAGAGGAGAAAACCACACGTGCACCCCATCATCCTGACCAGGCGACGGGCTCTGAGGAGGTGTGTGTGAGAGACCCTCTGGGGGAGTTTACTGGGCCCTGTGGGGTTTAACAACTCCCAGTTTCTTGTTAGGTGTAAATGAAAGCAGATGAGCGGGGGGGGAAGCGGCCAGGGTCTCCTTCGACTAGGAAACACAGTCCGTTTGTTCTCCACAGTATCGAAAAACTTTGAAGCCATTATGCGGTTTTAGGGAAGACTAATGATTCACAGTAAGAACATCTGAGGGGGGGGGGGGGGGGGGGGTGAGGGGGGGTCTGATTAGATGTGAACTGAAAGAGAAACAGCCACATGTGTGAGGCGTGTTATTGAGGGAGCTTTGCCCTGTGGTGACTCCACAGTTGTGTCACCTCCACTATGTGTTTTTTAAGCTGATATCAGAGGAGAGCGATGTGGATCAGAGAGTCGCTCCCCGGTGTTAGAATTCCACTAATGCTGGCTCTGGTGTGTGTGTGTGTGTGTGAGAGAGAGAGAGAGAGAGTGTGTGTAGGCATGTGTGCGTGTACACATACTGTATATGTGTGTATGAGTGTGTGTGTATGCTACTACTCTCTGCTCCCTGGTGCCCTGAGGCCTAACAGTCTGCCAGGGAAGACTGAAGCGTTCCAGGGCTTTATTAGCAACAGAGGGCCAGCTAACACAGCCTTGGAAATCAGTTCAAACTCCACGAAAGAGACAGTTGGACAGAGGGGGAGAGAGAGTGATGAAGGGGAAAGACAGAAAGACATCCAAAAGACAGAAAGGAGAGAGTGAGTGACAGAACAAGAGAAAGAAAAAGAAAAAAAAACAATTGAGTGTGCACAGCAAGGTTATGTCAAATGAATGGCAATTCACTATACCTAAGAATTCATGAGAGACCAGTGCCTTAACCATTAAAACTGGTCCATACCGTGAACAGGCTCAGGCTGAGGTGAATCTAACCCTTCTGCTAAATAAACCCCTTAGAGACTCAAGTTAATGTTTACACAACTCTTTGGGGGGAACAGGGTATATTTCAGCTGCCATGACATCATCATTACACCCCTATCATGTGGCAGTGTGTTGCATAAGAACATTTGGGGGAGATTCTGACTTATGCTTCAGGGATGAGTGGCATATGATGGTGATTAACGGCAGGCCCCCCTTAACCACCCCTCTCTGTCGTCATGGTGAAAGAATGGTCTTCGTATGTTCTCTGCCAACAGG
Source organism: Osmerus mordax (assembly GCF_038355195.1). Classification (NCBI taxonomy): domain Eukaryota; kingdom Metazoa; phylum Chordata; class Actinopteri; order Osmeriformes; family Osmeridae; genus Osmerus; species Osmerus mordax. The sequence continues at coordinate 2,393,483 of NC_090077.1, read as the reverse complement.
AAAAACACTGGCTGTGGTCTGATATTTCTATTCTTGTAATTCAAAGCAAATGTTGAGCTTTCTCTGGTTAGTGTCACTGCTGAGCTGGTCAGCTAGGAAGGCAATCGAAGAACCCTCAACGTCTGAATTGACAACGCGATGGAGGGGAAAATACAAACGCATGGCATCAATCCCTGGGCAAGCCTGACACGACAAACACAGGACTTCGATTCGTCATCGAGCTCCTCTTCCCTCCCCCTCCTCTCACAGACGGCCTGGGATTGCCAGAGAGGGATGGACAGGGCCTCAGTATGGTGCAACTGACAAAACACTGACATGACAGGCCTTTTCCATCTCAAGACACCAGGCTACTCTCTTCCAAAGCTAATCTTGACAGCAGGTTCTCAAGCATTGCATGGAACAAGAGGAGAGGGAGGAAGTGAGCCAGTGTCAGACACAGACACATGGCCTAAGTAGTCTACGGTTTCAACACTGAGATCCCAACCCTGGCACACTGGTACGGATTAAACACGAGCACACTAAATCCAAAAATCCACACAGCACTTCAACCAACCCATACCCTCCAAACAGCACCACAACCAACCCATACCCTCCAAACAGCACCACAACCAACCCATACCCTCCAAACAGCACCACAAAAAAGGTTGTCTCCGTTCCACAGCCAAACACCCCCTCATACGAAGTCCTGCACCACCACAGTGACGCACAACCAGAG